>NC_058161.1:21914737-21938753 GCF_020080835.1 Cotesia glomerata | reverse complement strand
TCAGTTAAAGATCCTAGGGGGCAAACACGTCTTAATTTACACTTATCACTTATTAACTTTATAATATAGTTTTAGATAACGATTTAAATGAGTTCGAGACCGGAGTAACGACTTCGGCAAACAAAAGTTCGCCGCTTAACAACATACAAATAACAATTGAATTTTGAAGGGACCAGGTCACTCGAACTGCGGGACTCTTGATTATCGTGGCTCGAAGAATCACAATCACAGAACTCGAAAATACCGATAAGGAACTCGAAATTGATAATACGAATATTGATATTCGATTCAAATTCGAATCGAATTATTCGAAATTCGACGAATAATTCAAAGAATTTCGAATAATTCGAAAATTTTCGAATAATTCCCGAATAATTCGAACAATTCGCGAATCATCGAAATATTACTGAATTTTCTATTGTTTCCAATTTGAATTCCATTACATCGTGTATAAAAATATTATATTTATAAATTTATTTATTCACTAGCTGTTACCCACCTGCTCCACTGGGCCCTTTATAGAATTGTATTCTTAGATCTAGACATGAAATTTAATTGGAGTATTGTTTTGACTTGCACAGATTTCAAATTCCATCGGATTGGCCTGTAACTTTTAACCATGTAATTATTCTATAGCTAATATTCATTGTAACGTTTAATGTACAATCACTGTAACATTCTTGTGGTTTTCTTTCCAAAATGAATAGTAATTGACACGAAGAAAATAATTTGAAATGATCATTAAAAGTTTCAGTTAAAGTAATTGCAGGTCTCATAAGTGAAGTTAAAATCTGCCTAGCTTAAAGTGCGACGAATTTTCTGTTAATAAAAATCTTCTCCGTAACATCTATTTTAAATAAAAAACTAGAAAATCGAGCGCGCTTCTCTCTTTGTATCTTAAAAAAAGTTAATAATTAAGAAATGACGTTGTGTTTTGTCTACTGATGATATTTTTAATGATATAAGCTCATCCTGGGGTTACACTTATCGAGACCCATCATTTGAGTACCCACACGAATTTTTCATATATTTTATACATATGATATTTCTCATATTTGTGAAATATATAAAATAAATAAAAAATTCGTGTGGGTATCCAAATGAAAACTCTTGATAAGCGTAACGTCGTGATGATCTTATATCTTCATAAATATCAAGAATTAAAAAATGACGTTGTATTTTGTCCATTGATGATATTTTTAACGATATAAGCTCATCCCAAAGTTACAATTATCGAGATCTTCCATTTAAATACTTACACGAATTTTATATATATTTTCTATATTTCACAAATATGAGAAATATCATATATATAAAATATATCAAAAAAATCGTGTGGATACTCAAATGAACGGTTTCAATGAGCTTAACTTCAGGATAAGCTTATATCTCAAAAAATGTCAATAATTAAGCAATACAATTTGTAAAAATGTTGATAAATTCAGTTGTCGATAATAAACATGTAGGCAAAAGCGCGCTCGATTTTATAGTTTTCTATATAAAATAGATGTCACGGAGAAGATTTGTATTAACGTGAAATTCGCACTTTAAGCTAGGCAGATTTCAACTACACTCATAAAACCTGCAATTACTTTAACTGAAACTTTCAATGATCATTTCAAATTATTTTCTTCGTGCACGGAAATAAATAATCGGTAGCAGATACCGATTTTTTTTCGGTAGAGGCTACCGATTTTTTCGGTAGAGGCTCGCGAAAAAATATGTAGCTGCTACCGACAAATAATCGGTATCTGCTACCGATTTTTTTCGGTAGCAGCTACCGATTTTTTTTCGGTAGAGGCTACCGATTTTTTCGGTGCAGACTACCGATTACCAATTTTTGAAAATTTCTTATCTTCTTAACGAGAAGTTAAATTCTCACTTCTTAATGAATAAGAAAAAGGAACTTCATTTGAGATACAAATAACACTTACTTAAATACAAAATATTAAAAATGAGGAGTGTTTATTAGGTATTTTTTGATAATAAATTTTTATTAAATTAAATACCTTTTGGTAGCCGCATTCGAAATAATCGGTATAGATTCTGTTCAGAAACTAACCGAGAAATATCATCCAAGTCCCAAAAAATTATTTTTTAAATTATTTTGTATGTGAATATATATATATATATATATATATATATATATATATATATATATATATATATATATATATATATATATATATATATATATATATTAGACTGTGCCAAATAAATCGAAGATTTTTTTTTTTCGGTCCCATATCAAAATTTCGTTTAGAGTTACGAAAAAAAAATTGTGTCAAAATTTGAGCGCTCTATCTTCATTTTTCAGTTAGCGCTCGCAAAAAGAAGAATTTTCGCCAAAAAAAGTTTTTTTTCACTTATTTTTTGGTTATAGAAAATTCAATATACCAAATATGAAAAAACCCTTGGTACGTTTTTGTAGGAAATAAAATTCTCTACAAAGATGATTTTTTGTCGAATTTGAAGAATCAACAGCTTCTTTTTAATAGCTAATTTAATTAACATTTGTTCGATAATTTTTGTTTTCAACTATCGATGGACACGTATAAAACTACTTCTTAACGAAAAGAACTGAATAATACAATTTTTTTAAGAATATTTATTATCTAAAAAAATAGTTTTTATGCTTTAATTGATTATAGTATGGTACCATAGAAGTTAAAAATAATTTTATTAACAAAAATAATGAAGACAAAAAATTAATTTTTTCGTAATTTTTTATTCATAAGTCTCATTGACTTAAAGATTATTCATGCTTTAAAATTAATAAAATATATCTCTTTCTGTCATTTTTATTCGTCAACAGATTCTTCTGTAGCGCTCGTAACTTAATACGGTAGTTGTAGTCTAGCCAACAAGTGCCTTGTTGGTAAACTTTTTTCAGCTGTCTCCGAAAATTATTATTGAGCTGTCATTCGATTCGGAATGGCATCTAGATGATTTTTGAAAAAAAAATGAAGTCCGCTTGTAAAAATTGCAAAAGTTATCAACAATTAACTGAAAAAAAGGGGATTTAGTTTTTGAAAATATCTCAAAAAGTTTCAAAAAAATCTTAAAATCGTCTTGAAAAAATCTTAAAATAGTCTTTGAAAAACCTTACAGCGACAGAGCTCCGGAACATAATTATGGAGCGTCTTTAAATTGTCTTAAAATGATCTAAATAAATTCTTCTTAAAACGATCTAAATAAATTAGTCTTAGAATGATCTAAATAAATTAGTCTCAAAAAAATCTTAAACAGAAATTTCGAGACTATTTTGAGATGAGCTAACAGCGATAGAGCCCCGGAACATTAAAACGGAACGTCTTAGAATTGTCGGATATAATTTTTTAACAATTATAAATTCAATTTAAAAACATCTTACTCAAAAATATTTAGTTTAGAAAGTCGTAAAATCGTCTAAAAAATGTCTAAAAATTAATTTTCCCAATAAATTCGAGAACCAAATTTTCACAAATATGTTTTTGGAAATTTTTTTTACGTCTTAAAAGAGTCTTAAAATAGTCTTGGTTTGTGTCACGTTTAAGATCCTAAACAAACGACAATTTTAAGTCGATTTTTTTTACAGGAGTGGAGCAATTCTTGGCAGTTTTCAGAATAGATCCCCGTTGAAAAAATTAAAAAAATTTCATTTTTCAGTTTTTTGTTATTAATTTTCGTTGTTGCAAAATTAAAAACTTGAATTAATCGTCGAAAAAAATTTTTTCTTCAAAATATTAATAAGGAAGTACGAGCGCTAGACGGGATGGGGATAGGTATCGACTCTAGTGCGGTAAGGGGAGAGCAGTTACCATATGATTTTTCTCAATATATAGATAAACATTTAACATTGGCTTATGGCGGCATTTATTTTTCTTTTAATTAATACACTTTAATTAGTCGGGCAAGTGTAAATTTTTTTGAATTATATTTATCACTAATATATTTACTTTAATCCATAAGTTTTTTAAAAATGTTCACCGACAGTTTTACGAGAAAATTACAAAAATGTATCAATGTTTGGAGGTTACCCCATAAGACCGATGTTAAATTGCTCAACTTTAAAGTTAATTATTTATTTAAATAATCGGGCAATCTCCTTCAAATTTTCGGAATTTTTTTAGACATATTTAAACTTCATATTAACGAAAAATCAAGCCTTTTATCAAAAGTTGTCTCGGTGCTCGTACTTCCTTAATGATCCGTTTTTATGTTGTCAGCAGGTGTATAGACATAATTTTTTAAAATATTGGTCCTACACTTCTGGGAATTGAGACTTTTTTTGGGAAATTTCCTCATATTTTTGAATCTTTCTTTAAATTTAATAAATCTTCATTAGTTTGTGAGATATTTTCAAAAAAATAAATCCACTTTTTTCAGTTAATTGTTGATAACTTTTGCAATTTTTACAAGTGAAACTTCATTTTTTTTCAAAAATCATCTAGATGCCATCCCGAATCGAATGACAACTCAATAATAATTTTCGGAGACTGCTGAGAAAAGTTAACCAGTTAAAAAGTTAACAGGAGACCATCGAGATCCGAGATGTCGATGACGACACGACGAAAGAGCATATTCAGACCGCTCTAAAGAGGGAAGCTGGAGAAAGTTGTGAAATCCCACTAGAGGCAATCAAGATCCGTAAAGCCTTTAGGGGTACACAGACAGCCACAGTGTCACTACCAGCAGCTGCAGCACAAAAGTTACTGGAGGGAAACTGCAAAATAAGGATAGGCTGGTCTAATTGCCGAATGAGAGCAACGGAGAGACCCATACAATGCTTCAAATGCTGGAAATTTGGGCACTTCGGATCGCAATGCAAAAGCGAAGTCGACCGGTCTAAGCTCTGCATAAGGTGCGGAAAAGAAGGACACAAAATTGCTGATTGTAAAAATCCAGCTAAATGTGCACTGTGCTTTGAACGGCACGGCGTAGAAAAGGCGGCTCACCATGCAGGCACGAACAGATGCCCCATCTTCCAAGAAGCGCTCCAGAAGATAACGAAGCCAAGAACATGAAGATAGTGCAGCTCAACCTCAATCATTGTGAGGCTGCGCATGACCTGCTCATGCAAACTGTGCGCGAATTAGAGGCAGATGTAGCACTTATAAGTGAGCCTTATAGACATCTGAGTAACCAACCCTGGGAATCCGACAGCACTAACAAAGCCGTCATCTGGTCCTGCGGTAAATGTCCTTTTCAGAGAACAGTCAACAATAAAGAAGCTGGCTTCGTAGCAGCATGGGTAGATGGCCTCTGCTTCTACAGTTGCTATGCACCACCTAGTCTCTCTAATGAGCATTTTGAAGACTTCCTTGATCGGCTAACTGAGGACGCAAGAAAACACTTTCCCGTGGCAATAGCTGGTGACTTCAATTCCTGGGCAACAGACTGGGGCAGCAAGTTCACTAATACACGTGGAAAAGCACTTTTCGAGGCAATGGCCACTCTGGACGTGATCCTTCTTAATACCGGTGACACGCCAACGTATACTAAGGGAGAGGCAAACTCAACTGTCGACCTTACATTTGTCAGCAGTTGCTTAGCTCGAAGAGGTTTTTCTTGGAAAGTATTGAACATCTATACAGCCAGCGACCATAGTGCGATAATATGGGAAATATCAACTGGCCAGAAACTAACAAGAGACAACAGGAGCGCTAGCTCGGTTGGGTGGAAAGTTAAGTCTCTCGACCCCACTGCTTTAGTAGTAGCCTTAGACTGCAATCCGATCATCGTAGAAACTGCTGTAGAGAAGAGCAAGGAACTAATGAGAAGAGTCACCCAGGCTTGCGACGCTAGTATGTCTCGGAAACGTCGCATAAATTCAAGACCTTCAGTACACTGGTGGAACGATCACATTAGCATTCTACGCTCAAAGTGTCTTAAAAAAAGAAGAAAGTCTCAGCGTGGCTACAGACGATCTAACTCCGCAGAGCTGTTGACAGAGTATAAAAAGGCCCGTCGAGAACTGAACAGAGCCATCAAAGAAAGCAAAAGACGTTGCTGGAAGGAACTGGTCGCAGAAGTCGAGAAAGATCCATGGGGCAGACCGTATAAGGTGGTTATGACCCACTTGAAATGCCAATCGATGCCATCACCTACGTGTCCACAACTCCTAGAGAAGATTGTTACTACGTTGTTTCCCCAACAGCTGGTATTCACCTACAAGTTGAGGGATTAGAGGAAAGAAGGAAAAGGGGTTTAGGGTTTAGTGGGTAGGGGCGTTAGTGTCGAGTTTTAGTATGACGCTGCGTCGAGTCGCCACATATCCAGGCCAAACAACTATGCCTAGAATCCGTAAAAAGGATTTCCCCCCCCCCCTAAGGGAGAAAAAAAAAACACACACACACACAGACAGACAGGCATAATAATGGTAAAACCAATAACTTCCCGATTTTTGAAAATCTGAGAAAAACTTTTTTTGGCGAAAATTCTTCTTTTTGCGAGCGCTAATTGAAAAATGAAGATAAAGCGCTCAAATTTTGACACAGACTAATATATATGGGTCATTCCACCAAATAAGAACATTTTTACGGGGTGACCCTCGCGGATTATGTTTAAAATTTATGGAGGTGTTCTCTATAATAAGAAATAAATTCCCTACAAGTTTCAGCCCTTAACATGCAGCGGTTCTGGAGTTATGACTTTTTGAAATTTTGAAAAAAAATTTTTTATAACTTTTTTATTAATTTTTCTGAAGAAGGAAGCTTTTTTATTAAAATCCACGAAAAATCTTATCTTGTGGGAAAAATGCTCAGCTTTTGAATTAAAATATCCATTTTATTATAAACACATCAGAAGACCCTTTGAAATCCAATTAAAGTGGAAAAATTGATTTTTCTCGGTGTGCGGTGCAAGGTACATCCAATTTGACTTTTTTTTCTGAAAAATCAGAGTTTTTTACACAAAATATATGGTTTTCACGATGTGCATATTTTTTGTTCAATCGCAATTAAATTAAACGTAAAATCTTTATAATTAAAATACTTTTATTTTTGAACTTTTTTCAGATGTTGATACAGTTTTAATAAGAGCATATCCAATTTCATCATTTATCGGTAAAATAAAGAATATCGTTTTTAATAAAGAATATCGTACGTCTAACACATTTTTTTTGTCTAAATAATCATCATTCGTTATGAAAGTAAAATCAACGCCTGTAAAATTCTTGATTGCCCAGGAATTCAAATCTTGTGGTGCCAGTATATGTTTTTTATTTTCCATTTGTAATGAAGCTCTAGCAGCATGTCGTTTTACTGGACCTACAAGCCCATCGCATGGTCCTTTGCCATAGGCAGTCGCAAAAAAATGCCACTCAATGATGATTCTAAAGTCAGCATAATATTAACATAAATCAGTAAATGTTTTTTTATTTTTAAATTGCTGAGGTGCTCCATCTGAGAAGTAAAAAATCCTTTCAATAACAGTAAATTTTTCTCTTAAAAAAGAAATTAATTGTTCTTGAAATAAATAAATCAAAACTGTGTCATGTTTAAGGCAATCTGAGATACCAACTAAGCCTAAATGCTTAATAGTATCATTTTCGTTTTAGTAAACCACCATTTGAAGTATAGTAGCTTGGTCATTATTTCAATAATAGCCTTGAGCAGCTTCCTGCACAACAAACGCAATTTTCTACCAAGTTAAAAACTACCGCTAATTCACCACTCTTCAAATTTAATTTCGCATTAGGGAAAAACCGACTTTGTATTTTTACTATAAAGTCATGTTTTAAAATTTTCTCAAGTTGCGTCGCTAAGGTATCAATAAAGTCATCGGAATCCGAAATAACGTTTACAATGGTACATCGATCGGTTGATGTCCACATTTTAAATTCGATTTCATTTACATCAAACTCTTTAAACGATGGATGAAAGTAATTAATGATTTCTTCTTTGTTTGGACATCTATTACAACTTCTGAATAAGCACGATTCCGTTGGATTATTACAAATCAATTTATTCAATAAATTTTTATAAATTGATTAAGTTTCCATAATCCAATCAGTATTTCTCGCAAATTTTGGAAAATTACATCCTAAATAAGAAAATGGAATCATAGTTGTGAACGCCATCTGCATTTTATAAACTCAATTTTTTAACGAGCAGTTTGAAATTTTAAATATTTAACAGAAAATTATTTTACTATCCCGAATAATCGTAGAACGCTTAGCCGATATAACGTTTAATTTAATTGTTATCGAATAAAAAATATGCACATCGTGAAAACCATATATTTTGTGTAAAAAACTCTGATCTTTCAGAAAAAAAAGTCAAATTGGGTGTACCTTGCACCGCACACCGAGAAAAATCAATTTTTCCACTTTAATTGGATTTCAAAGGGTCTTCTGATGTGTTTATGATAAAATGGATATTTTCATTCAAAAGCTGAGAATTTTTCCGACAAGATAAGATTTTTCGTGGATTTTAATAAAAAAGTTTTCCTCATCAGAAAAATTAATAAAAAAGTTATAAAAAATTTTTTTTCAAAATTTCAAAAAATCATAACTCCAGAACCGCTGCATATTAAGGGCTGAAACTTGTAGGGAATTTATTTCTTATTATAGAGAACACCTCCATAAATTTTAAACATAATCCGCGAGGGTCGCCCCGAAAAAATGTTCTTATTTGGTGGAATGACCCATATATAAATATATAAAATATACGAAAAATTGGTGTGGGTACTCAAATGAAAGGTCTCGATGAGTGTAATGTCGGGATGAGCTTATATCTTTAACAATGTCAATAGTTAACAAGATAAAAGGTCATTTATTAATTATGTGTCTAGAAATGAAGCATTTTCGAATGCAGCCTAAATACTTATCATAATAAATTGACTATCGATGAGAATGATATGAAACCTTAAAAAGGCGCAAATTCAAGTCAAGACCTTTGCAATGACACTATATTTCACTAAAAAAAAAACCCGATTTTATCATATGACTATCCTGGAGACAAAATTTTTGTTATTCTCTTGATAATATAAGTATTCTTTTTTCAATACTCACTCTTATGTCAAACATTAGAATTAGAATCGTTATTATATTCTGACTCTAAAATCGAAAAAGTTTAGTTTTTTATACTTCCTGTGTAGTTTTTATATGATTACAATCTACTCATTACAATTACTCATTACTCATTACAATCGCCGGATAGTTGCATTTATCGTCTTAACTTTGCAAAAATTAATAACCATCCTGCATAGTAGAAGCTACAAAATAAGGATGTTTATCGTTAACATAAAATTCTCTCCGTGTGGTAATCGGTAGCCTGCACCGAAAAAATCGGTAGACTCTACCGAAAATAATCGATATCTGCTGCCGATTTTTTTCGGTAGGAGCTGCCGATTTTTTTTTGGTAGCAGCTGCCGATTTTTCCGGGAGCCTCTACCGAAAAAAATCGGTAGCTGCTACCGATTATTTTTTTCCGTGTGTCAATTACTTTTCATTTTTGAAAGAAAGCCGCGGGAATGTCACAGTAATTGTACATTAAACGTTACAATGAATATCAGCTATAGAATAATGACATGGTTAAAAGGTACAGGCTAATCCAATGGAATTTGAAATCTGTGCAAGTCAAAACAATACTCCAATTAAATTTCATGTCTAGATTCAAAAATACAATTCTATAAAGGGCCCAGTGTAGCGGGTGGGTAACAGCTAGTGAATAAATAAATTTATAAATATAATATTTTTATACACGATGTAATGGAATTCAAATTGGAAACAATAGAAAATTCAGTAATATTTCGATGATTCGCGAATTGTTCGAATTATTCGCGAATTGTTCGAATTATTCGAAAATTTTCGAATTCGAAATTTTTCGAATTATTCGTCGAATTTCGAATTATTCGATTCGAATTTCGAATCGAATATTAATATTCGATTCGGAACGAATAATTCGTAAGTTCGAATTATTCGCACACCCCTAGTAGTAACTTTGAATTAATAATTAATTAAAATTCGATTGTGAACGTAATCCATAAATTGATCTTATATATGAACTACTTATATATAAATTAATGGATCTTTATAGCTATATAGCTAGTCTTTCGTTGGAGTAATTTATTCGTTTTTTTTTTCAGAAATGTGGCAAAAATTAGAAATTTTGAATCTTTGCAGAAATAAACTAAGTGCCTTACCTGCTTCTATCTGTCGAATTTCTACACTGAGATGCCTCTATTTAAATGATAATCATTTAGAATTTGAAGGAATCCCTCCAGGTATTGGTAAACTGTCGTCGCTACAAATATTTTCTGCAGCAAAAAATCATTTAAAGATGATACCTGAAGGATTATGCAGGTACACTAAATTCTTTTTTCTTTCTTAGACACTCTAGTCATACAGTCTCAAATGTTGCTTTGATTAATACACTCCTCGCAAAAATTGTAGGAGAAAAAAAAATTTTTCAATTTTTTGGTGATCTTTAACCTTCTTTATTTAAGGGATCATTCTGGTTCTGGCGCTCGAAAAAAAGCCAACATTAATAATTTATTTACACAAGAACTATTTTAGATATTGACATGAACTTTATCCAGCTCAGCACACACGCTCTTGAATAACAAAAAAAAATTTCTAACTTTATTTTTTTTTTTAATTTTTTTTGTGAATAAACTACGGATGAAAGGAGCTCCTCCAAAGTTAGTATGTCGCTGACGTACATGACAACTTGATAACGGCTCATCTAAAACACAAAAAACAAAATTATTTACCTTCCAGTTATGAGTAGCTATAGCTTGAACTACGAAGATTGTTATTTATCAATTGATCGAAATGCTGTAAATAGCTGTAAATTTCACCATGAGGACAAATGCAATAGATTGATTTTTACACAATCTGCCTAAAAAAACAATCTTACCTCAAGTTAATCAGCGAAACTGCGTTGGCAAACGGGGATAAAACTAAAATTTTTGAGCTTTCAAATCCTTTATTTATGTTTTCAATACTATGATTTTCTACTTGAAAGTAACTTCTAAGAATCATTAAAAAATTTGGAAAATTTTTTGTTCTCACAACTTTTGTGAACAGTGAATGTTTCAGTAAAAAGATTTCCTTCTATTAATACAAGATATGTTTAATACTTAGATGCAGATCGCTTAAAAAATTAATTTTATCTTCCAATCGTCTAATTACCGTACCAGATGCAATTCATCTATTAAATGATTTAGATCAACTAGACTTGCGTGATAATCCAAATCTCATTATGCCTCCAAAACCTACGGAAGTTAAAAAAGGTTCTGGTATTGAGTTTTACAATATTGATTTCTCGTTGCAACACCAGCTACGACTTGCGGGAGCAAATGTTCCACCACCTATACAAACTTCAGGTATGTTTTCTATGTATGAAAAATTAGTATGTTAGAGAAATTAAGTATAATTAGTTAGGAGGCAAACTGTACTCTCGAACGTAACTCTTTTAAGTTGTCACAGTCTTTTTGTCAATTTTTATTTTTATTTCAGATTTTTATTTCATGCTCACAAGTATTAAAATACCTTTTTCACTATTATTTTCAATAATAGTGAAATATTATTTCGAGTCAGATATATATATATATATATATATATATATATATATATATATATATATATATATATATATATATATACATAGTTGTAGAAAATAATTCCGTTACAATCTTAAAATAATTCCTCGACAAAGTAACTCATTATTTTCAAAAATAATTATGTTTTTAAATCTATATTATTAAATGTAGTATTGAAATTTATACGTCGTTTTATTAAAATGTTTAATAAATTAATTTATGTTTAGTTTAATAAATGTTAAATAAACTTTCATCAAGTATTTATTAGTTTAGTAAACGTTCATCAAATATTGTTTTTAAATTTAATCCGTGCATTTTTGTTTTTGAATATATTCCATGCATTGCTAATTTTTACTTATAACGACTGTCGACTATAACGACCATTAACAAGAGGCCCCTTCAATATTCTTCTAATATATAAAATTCTCGTGTCACAATGTTCGTTCCCATACTCCTCCGAAACGGCTTGACTGATTCTCATGAAATTTTTTATGCATATTCAGTAAGCCTGAGAATCGGCTACTATCTATTTTTCTAACCTCTAAGTGATAAGGGGTGTTCACCCCAAAAATTTTTTTTTTATTTTTTTGATAAAATTTTTTTTTTATTTTTGTATTATGTGGCATCAAAAAATACATACAAATCTAAATTTGCACTTTTTTATCACCAACCCTTGCTTTTTAATAGTCATCTTCATAATTTTATCATTTTCTATCCCGCTCGATAACATCAATTATTATCACTTGGTAAGTTATCCCCTCCATGTGTCTACCGGTGTCACTTCTCACCCTGTAAACAGCACGGAGTAGGGATGCTACCTCTACAGTTTTCAGCTATTATTAGTGTTTATGCTTCAAGCGTAGTAGTTAAACATTTTTACTATCTCAGTGTAACTCTCATATCAAATATATTCTCGAGTAATTTTATTATTTATTTATTAATAACTAATATTATAGAATATAATTAATTATTAATAACTAATAAAATTATTAATTTTGAGTGTAAATCGCACGATCAGTTAATTAAGTGACTTACATAACCTCTAAAATACTCAACACGTGTCACGAGTTCCCGCAAACAACGGCTATTGAGTTGTAAGTATAAATTATTTTTTACGTTTATTATAAAATCAAAAATTATTCTTTCTTATTTATAACGAAAATATTGTTGGGAATGGTGAAAAACGAATTCGGTGAAAGTTAGATTTTTATTACAATTGGGAAATTTTTTTTTTGTGTTTACTTATAGGAGCTCTAACTTCGACAGAATTTTTTTTTTCACTATTTCTAACAATATGTATTTTCGATATAATGAAGAAACATAAAATTTTTCGCTTTCGTGGAACTATCTAATTTTTACATGTATATTTAATGTAATCAAAGATAAAATAAATGATTAATATAATAATTAAATTTAATAATTGAGTAATTCAATCAGTTCTATTCATGTGTGTTTCGTATTGTACAGTGAACAATGCCAACAAAACGCAAAGGGGCCAATTTGAGCCGTGATACAAATAAATCTAGAAGCATTCGAAATAGAAGAGCCCAAAGAACCGAAGAACAAGTTCAGGAAGAAAATACTGGAGCGCGTGTGAGAATGGCGCAATTGCGTCAAGAACAATCAGACTGTTTTGCCGCCAAGGCAAAAGAGAGTTGGTCACCCTGACTCTCATTACTATACTAAAATCTTAACTATACTCGAGACTCAACAAGAGTCGTTTCTATGACTGTTCTCCACGAAAATGTCCAATAACACGTTTTGTAATGGCTGCTGAACCTGCGCACCATGTGCTAGCGGGAAGAAGCCCGGCCGGCACGAGGCACGAGGCGCGAGACGCCATGTGCTAAGTTCAGTTGTGTTTGGGACCTGTGACCGACACAATATACCCGCTAGCCTCGCTAACACTTAATTTCATTATTCTGTGTTTTTCATTGTGAACAATTGCATAGTAATACATCCATTCTGATATTGAAGTAACTCATCTAGTTAATTAACTTCGTGTTCTTTATCATGAAAATAATATAAATTTATCGTAATTAAACTTAAACACTTTTGATAATTGTGACGTAGTACTTTGGTGTGGCGTCGCGGCCATTGCTTTAACTTACATGCCGTGTAATAAGACGCGTAATTTCATCACTTTTAAATATTAGTTTAACTTCAAAATCTTCAGTAATGAGTATTAATTAATTAGATTTAGAATAAATTTAGCTTCATAATATGCAATTAAACTTATATTAAAAATATTGAACTCAGTGCTTCTCACGTAATAATCATCAAATATTGCGATTTATTTAAATTCTCGCGAATAAGGCATAATTAATCAAAATAAATTAAAAACAGTTATAATCACGAAATAATTCAAATTGACTAATTAAAGTCTAATTCATCTCATAATAACTAACTACTTTACATTCTCAGATCATAAATACTTTTGATCCTCTTGGATCAACTCACTCGATCTTTCAGATCAAACATACATTTGATCCTCTCGGATCAAAATTCTCAGATCTTCTCGGATCATCATTAACAGGTCGACGGTTAACCTCAATAACCTATCGGCGGCTGAGATCATCTCTCACCCCTATTGTATCTTCAATACAATTATTTCACTTATACACACACATATTCATATCATACACGACTGTATCTATCTTCGAGGAGTTTTTCTCTAGTCATTACTAGAGTTTTCTCCCATTGGAAAATAAATTATTCATAATTATTCGCCCCAACACCGAGTGTTTTATTTTAAATTTAGAATTCCTGATCCTGATTCCTGAATACTTAAGAAGAGAAAATAATTACGGAAATTCTCCTTGGAGAGTTTACGACAAAACACAGACGATACACGAGCTGAACGCAATGAAGTCATGAGATTAGAACAACGACAATCACACCGTTTTACTGTCAATAGACGCAGAGCGAATGACCAACAACGCCGACAGGCACATCGAGCATTTGTAGCTACATCATTTCTGCGTCTAGCATTCCAGTATGAGCCCGATATTGAATATTATGCTCATTCAAAAGTAGTAATTGGTGCTATGAACAAAGAATGCCTGTATTGTCATGCTTTGAAATTCAAAAATGAACCAGCCGGGATGTGTTGCGCGTCAGGGAAGGTACAACTACCTGTAATTGAAACACCACCGGAACCATTGAACGGTTTGCTTATCGGCACAGATCCAGATTCTAACGTGTTCCTGAAGTCCATTCGAACATTCAACTCATGCTTTCAAATGACATCGTTCGGAGCAACAGAAATAGTTCAAAATACTAATGCAAATGGTCAACAATACAATTCTACATTTAAAATCAGAGGCCAAGTTTATCATAAAATAGGCTCATTGCTGCCAATGCCAAACGAACCACATAAATTTTTACAAATCTACTTTATGGGTGGCAAGGACTCTGGTAGCGCACTAGTCAATCGGGTGGATGCACGTTGTGGCTACAATAACCTTGATTCATTCTTTGCTAGACGCATCGTCAGCGAGCTGGATGCTCTATTGAATGAGCATAATGAATTGTTGAAAATATTCAAATCCCACATGCACAAATTAGAAAGCGATAATCACGCTATTGTTATTAATCCTGATAAAACACCAGCTGGAGAACACATTCGTAGATTCAATGCACCTGTAGTTGACGACGTTGCTGGAATCATGGTTGGCGATCGTACAGGTGCACGAGAAATTGTGATTCGTAGGAGAAATAATAATCTTCAGTTCATTGCTGATACACACCGTTCATATGACGCTCTCCAATATCCGCTAATCTTCTGGAAGGGACAAGACGGATACGGCATGAATATTAAACAACGAGATCCCGTATCAGGTACTTTATTTATTATGAATTTGATTATTACACTTTTAACAGAACAATTAAATTATTAAACGCAATTAACTTAAATTAATATTTATGAATATATTATTACAGGAGCCGAAACAAACAAGAACGTTAGCTCGAAGGATTATTATGCGTATAGATTGATGATTAGACGCGGGCTGGATAACGTCATTCTACGATTTCGAGAGCTTTGTCAACAATTCATGATCGACATGTACGCGAAGATAGAAGGCGAACGACTACGATACTTACGATATAATCAACTCAAGCTACGTGTCGGAGAGTAGATTCACTTGCGAGACGCTATTGTCAACAACGCTGACGCCGCCGAAATTGGTAACTCTGTCATTCTACCATCATCGTACGTAGACTTGCATGTCAGATGGAAAATGTACAAAAAATTTCCCTAAAGATTTCACTAACGATACAATCACAAATGTCGACGGATATCCAATATATCGTCGAAGGAGTCCAGATAATGGCGGACAATCATTTATTAAAAACATCAGCAACACAGACATTGATATTGACAATCGTTGGGTCGTGCCATATTCGCCCCTGCTGAGCAAATCATACAATGCTCATATTAATGTTGAGTTCTGCAGTTCTGTGAAGAGCATCAAATACAAGTATGTCCATAAAGGCAGTGACATGGCGGTGTTTATAGTGGAAAATACCAATGTGAATGCTCCTCCAGTAAATAAAAACGATGAAATAACGCTCTACCAAATAGGTCGGTACATCAGCTCGAATGAAGCTGTTTGGCGTATCTTTGGTTTTCCAATTCATGAACGGGATCCAGCAGTTTTTCAGTTAGCCGTTCATCTTGAAAATGGTCAGTGTGTATATTTCACGAACGAGACAGCGATTGATGGTGCTATAAATCCACCAAAAACTACACTCACTGAATTTTTTGATTTGTGTAATCGTGCGGATGATTTTGGTGCCTTTGCACGTACTTTACTCTATTCACAAGTACCACGCTATTTCACATGGGCTCAAACAAAACAATGGATACCCCGCAAGCAAGGCTCACCAGTTGATGCATGCCCCAATTTATTCAAATCAAACGCCTTGGGGCGAGTATTTACAGTGAATCCAAGACAGACTGAGTGCTTTTATCTTCGACTATTGTTGGTTAATGTTACTGGCCCATTGTCATTTCAAGATATACGTAAAGTGAATGGGCAACAGCATACAACGTATAAAGATGCATGCCTTGCACTCGGCAATTGTTGAATGCATGAGTGAGTGAGACTAGACTATAGCGATCAGACGACCCGCGAATTTCTACGAGCCATCGACGATCAACGCGACATCTGGCCGCGAGGATGGAACGACGAGAAAATTTGAATGGACCAATGACGACGGAGAGCGATCAACAACAAGTATGCAAGGCGCCATCTGAACACGAGGCTGATCACTAATCGAAGTATCGACCAATCATCGATTGCAACGGAATACTGGACGCATCCCGTAATACAACGGCCGGCTAGAAGAAGCTGTGAGCTGATTGGATGCGAGTTTTTGGGAACGAACCGAAAAGAAAAGAGCATGTGTTGCCGAGGAGGCAGCCTTATTAACAATGAATTCTGATCTGGATGCCGTGACTGGCATCGTGCAGTTCTCTTTTTGATTATTTTTGCTGTTTAATTTTTTTTAAATTTGTCGCTGACGTGAGTACAATTGTGTACATTATTGGGAAATATTTCGCCGAATTGTTTTGGACACTACGACCCCGGACACGCCATCGCCGAGATATCGACGCTCTTCCGTCAGTTTGGCCGCCAACTTCGCCTACTTAGCCAGCATCGCCCGAGACGTCTACGGTAGTTGCAGGGTAAGTCTGGTCGCTGTCTTTATTAGCCCCAGGGTGTCATCACCGCGAATTTCGTCGTGTTAAAATAATTGTTTATAATTCGAGTTGCACGGAATTAAATAAATTCCGTGCGGTATTTTTGAAGCTTAGTGACGACACTCAGCGGCACGGTACCGTTGAGTCACGTGTTTGTGTGTGTGGAATTTTTGGTCGGGATTATAAGTACTGTTTACCTACCTCGAGCTTCAAATACCCGACAAAGCGGCTTAGTAAATTGCTTTGTAAAATAAGTTGAATAATTCGAATACTTCGCATAATTTGTTTTTTCTTCTTGTCATTGTTGAACCATTTGGCGATTTGAATTATTTTGGATAATTTTGAGATCTTTATTAGGTTTTTGCGATTGAATTTATAATATTCTCTAGAAATTTGTGTATTGAAAAATTTTGCGATTGAAATTAGTGGTTGAAATTTGCGATTGAGATTATTATTTTTTTTAATAAAAAAAAAAAAGAGAAGACTTCGTAAATAAATTTTGCGGTTGCGATTTTTGATAAAGTTTTGCGATTGAGATTTTGTTATTAAATTTGGCAATTGAAATTTTTGATAAAATTTTGCGATTGAAATTTTTGATAAAATTTTGCGATTGAAATAATTATTTCCTTTTTAATTTTTGAATAAATTTGGCGAGTTGAGTTAATTATTTGTTTTGAAAATTTTGGAATAAATTTTGCGAGTTGAATTAATTATTGGTTTTGAAAATTTTTGAATAAATTTTGCGAGTTGAATTAATTATTTGTTTTGAACATTTTTGAATAAATTTGGCGAGTTGAATTAATTATTTGTTTTGAAAATTTTTGAATAGATTTGTCGAGTTGAATTAATTATTTGTTTTGAAAATTTTTGAATAAATTTGGCGAGTTGAGTTAATTAATTTTGTTTTAAGAAAAGACTTTGTAATTTGATTTTTGGTTACTCGAATATTTTTTTTTTTTTGTAATTTGTTTTATTTTGAAATGTTGAATCATTGCGTAGCACTAGTTTTGGCGTTAGAATTATTTTTGCGTTAAAATAAGTTTTGTTATTAATGCGACATTGCCGACAGAATATATTTGTTGTTGAATAAACCGTTGCCGGATTAGAAGTGCACGCCTCAATTATTTTTTTTATTGTTGTTGCTCTGATTAACCGATCCCATCGTCCAATTTCGATTTCTTTGTCCGTCGATTGCCGTTATTCGATTTTTGAATCTCTTCAACACCGACCCGCCGCCCAACGAAGATCAACAGCGAGATCGACCCGTGGAACATAGAGTTCCTGGCGCCCAACCAAATCTACGAACCAGGTAGGCCAATTAATTTTGTTGACCTGATCCGGTCCTGTCGACGCCAGTGCCGGAGAAGGCATCTGTATATATTATATATATTATATATTGTGATGCCTTCTCCGGCGCACAACAATGCTGCGCCTTTCATCATCCAACTGAAACACGAACTGCATCGCAGCGCTGTTCAAGCGAAATCGGCGATGGCATCGATAACGACAGACACTGGCGCAAGCTGTCGCGCAGCACCAGCGCAAGCAAATGCAAATAAACGCAATCAAACTTCAAAATAAAAAATATTCGGCAACAAAATCGAAATTACACAGTCTTTCTGCAAAACAAATACAAAAATTTTCGCGCAAAATCGACCTCAAACAAATAATTGTCAGCCAGAATTCATTCAAAAATGTTCAAAACAAAAATTGTCAACTTGCAAACAACTCAAAATTTCAACAAATAATTAATTCAATTCGCAAGAACATTCAAAACTTCAAAACAAATAATTACGATCTCGCAAGAAATTCAAATTGTCAAAACAAATAATTAATTCAATTCGCAAAATTTATTCAAATTGTCAAAACAAATAATTAATTCAATTCGCAACATTTATTCAAAATTTCAAAACAAATAATTAATTCAACTCGCCAAATTTATTCAAAAAATTTTTAAAAGGAAATAATTATTCCAATCGCAAAATTTTATTAAAAATTTCAATCGCAAAATTTTATCAAAATTTCAATTGCCAAATTTAATAACAAAATCTCAATCGCAAATCTTTATCAAAAATCGCAACAGCAAAATTTATCTACGAAGTCTTCTCTTTTTTTTTTTTGTTAAAAAATCCTATCAGAACCTCACTAGCAATAATTACCCAGTAATTCCACTCGCAAATACCTAATTAAGATCTCAAAATTATCACAAATAATTCCAATCGTCAAATGGTTCAACAATGACAAGAAACAAAACAAATTATGCAGTATTCGAATTCGTCAACTTATTTCACAAAGCACTTTACTAAGCCGCTTTGTCGGGTATTTGAAGCTCGAGGTAGGTAAACAGTACTTATAATCCCCGACCAAAAATTCCACACACACAAACACGTGACTCAACGGTACCGTGCCGCAGAGTGTCGTCACTAAGCTTCAAAAATACCGCACGGAATTTCTTTAATTCCGTGCAACTCGAATTATAAACAAATTATTTTAACACGACGAAATTCGCGGTGATGACACCCTGGGGCTAATAAAGACAGCGACCAGACTTACCCTGCAGCTACCGTAGACGTCTCGGGCGATGCTGACCAAGTAGACGAAGTTGGCGGCAAAACTGACGGAAGAGCGTCGATATCTCGGCGATGGCGTGTCCGGGGTCGTAGTGTCCAAAACAATTCAGCGAAATATTTCACAATAATGTACACAATCGTACTCACGTCAGCGACAAATTTATAAAAACTCAACAGCAAAAATAATCAAAATAGAACGGCACGATGCCACAGTCACGGCGTCCAGATCAGAATAATCGCTAATATGGCTGCCTCCTCGGCAACCCATGCTCTTTTTTTTTCGGTTCGTTCCAAAAACTCGCATCCAATCAGCTCACAGCTTCTTCTAGCCGGCCGTTGTATTCCGGGATGCGTCCAGTATTCCGTTGCGATCGATGATTGGTCGATACTTCGATTAGTGATCAGCCTCGTGTTCAGATGGCGCCTTGCATACTTGTTGTTGGTCGCTCTCCGTCGTCATTGGTCCGTTCAAATTTTCTCGTCGTTCTATCCTCGCGGCCAGATGTCACGTTGATCGTCGATGGCTCGTAGAAATTCGCGGGTCGTCTGATCGCTATAGTCTAGTCTCACTCACTCATGCATTCAACAATAGTTCACACTCATTCCGGTATTCTTTTTTATTTAAATTTTTAATTTAAATTCGGCGCGTTTTCTTTTACTAATTTTACCTCGAGCTTGTCATTCTGATCGGGAGGCTGCTTGGGGCGACACAGGCGCGTCGAATCTCTGCTTTTCCTCAGCTTAGCCAACCTAATAATTTTAAAACTCGGAATTTCAAATTTTAGAAAATTTTCTCATGTCACAACATATATATATATTAAATTATATATATATATATTATAATGGGATTTCGCCGGCACTGGCGTCGACAGGGCCGGAGAGCACCACCTAAATTGGCTTACCTGGGTTTCGAAGATAGTTGGGCGCCAGGAACTTACCGTTCCACGATTCGAAGTCGTTGTTGATCGTCGTCGGGCGGCGGGTTGGCGACGAAGAGATTCAAAAATTCGAATAATCGGCGAAAAGCAAAAGTATTAAATCTACGTGATCTCGGGGAGGGAAGAAGTAAAAAAAATTGATTACCGAATGTTCAGTTAACAATTTATTCTAGACAATAATAACAAACAACAAAAAATTATAGCTGTGATCAGTCGATAATTCGCAAATAGTAATATACTATAATATAATATACTATAATTAGTATTACGTTGAAATAATCGATTAATCGATACTAAAAATAATCAAAATCGAAGTAAAACAAAAAAAAAATCAACAGAATAATTAACTTCGGTCCGTCATCGGCGCACAAAATTCTCAAATTAATTTATAACTAATTATACGGCGGAATAAACAGCTTATTTTTCTTTAAATTAAATAAAGTAATAATACTAGTGAATAAACGATAAATTAACCTCAAATTGGTTAATAACTGATTGTGCAGCGAAATAAACAATTTAATTCATTTTAAATTAAATAAAAGTACTAATACTTAATGATTAAACAATTAATTAACCTTGAGTTGGTTAATAATCATTAATGCGACTGAATAAACAATTAATTACTCTCAAATTGATCGTTTGTAACAATAAAACAATTTTAAGAAAAAAATGAATAAAAAAAAATAAACGCCTGAGTAAGTTAATTACTTATAACTAACAATAAGTTCAATTGTCGCCGCAAACAACAAAAGAAAAATTCAAATATTCATCGAAATTAATTTTGACACATTTAAGTATTTCAAATTTTCGGCGGCTCGCGGCGGGTAACACTCACGGTCGGTAAATCAATTAAGTCGAGGGTAAATGAAGAAGCTTGAGGTAATTTGGGCTGGCGCTCGGAGATGGCGCGTTGGTCGGACTAGTTGTCGTAACAACTCAAAATTTATCGAACGTCCAATTCAGTAATCACAAAAATAAACAACACGGATCTAAAGCATGGTATCAATTCCCACGTGGTGAGGTCACGAACACACACACAAGTTCGCGCAACCCAAGGGTACCGGGCCTCAGAGTGTCGTCACACACGTCTCGATAATCCGAAAGAAATTCAATAATTACTTTCGTAAAAAAAAAAATATTAATACAAAACAAAAATTACACCAAAAATCAAACTGGTGAAATGTACCAAAATTGATCGCGATGTCGCGGTGAGGACACCCTGGAGCTAGAATTATCGATCAAACTCACCCTGTGGCCGCAGTAAACTCCTTGAAGTCGGTGTTGGCTCGTCAAAAGGCGCTAACTTAATTGGCGGGAAGGCTGGCGTACTGGCGTCGATCTCTCGGCGATGGCGTCTCCCACTTGCACGTGCTGGCAAAATACCTTGGCACTCGGTAATAATCCACCAGCTCAAACGATTGTCAAAAATATTCTCAGCGATACCACAATTTTAATTACCGGCAATATTTTATCACTCCACCAATTTTTAATTACGGTCAAAGTATCTCGTTAATGGCGTATCAGAATGATCGTCGACCAACAGGTACAGCATCCAGATTAGAATTGATTGTTAATATAGCTGCCTCCTCGACAACACATGCTCTTTACTTTTTGGTTCGTTCCAAAAACTCGCATCCAATCAGCTCACGGCTTCTTCTAGCCGGCCGTTGTATTACGGGGTGCGTCCAGTACTCCGTTGCGATCGATGATTGGTCGATATGTCACTCGGTTCGGCTTACGGCATCCAGATGGTGCCTCGCTCGACTTCAAGTTGCTCAAACGCCGTCGTCATTCGTCGGTTTCAAATTTTGCTTCGCTCTCGCCGTGGTCCTCCTCCAGATGTCACGCTGGTCGTTGATGGCTCCGTGAAATTTTCGGGTTCGTCTGATCGCTCTAACTTATTTTCGCTCTCACTCTATCATACTCTTTACAATATTCACACTCATTCATGCATACTTTTCAAATTCGGCGCTTTTCCCTCCCACCTGTCTTACCTCGAGCTTCGCACTTTGATCAGGAGACCGTTTGGGGCGACACAGTCGCGTCGAATCTCTGCTTTCCTTCAGCTGAGCCAAAATAATTAAATATTAAAAGAAAATAAATTTAAACAATCAACCAAAATAATCTTTTGACATGGAAAATTTTTCCCATGTCACAATATATATATATATATATATATAAATTAGAATTTTATCAGCCTATGGTCATAAGTGACTAGTGAATTTTTAATTCAAGCCAACAGATGAACAGTCCATCATCCCTTATATGTTCGAGAGTTTTATTCTCTCCTCCCATTAGTTCGATGGAAATCTATCAAACTTGAATACTAGTATAGCTGGAAGCTTGTGGTATCTGTTCGAGTTATAAAGATGTTAATAGAGTGAAAGATAGTGAAAGAAAATTGAAATGAGAGCAAAGACAGACTTTGAAAAAATAAATGGGGTTGGTTACCAAGTCAGGAATCGAACCTGGATCTCCCTGATAACATGTCAGGAGCTCTACCAGTTAAGGGGGTATTCTGGTCTAGAAGCCTAAATTTTAGGCATTTTTCAAACTAACATAAAAAAACGCCATTCCGCCACACCCGAAATGGAAGGTAGATTTCACTGAATGAAATTCTTGATAGAATGACGTACATAAGTCGGTTGTACTACTCATTGCCTAAAAATGGTTCAATTGCACTCTTAAATTTGAAAAAGTAACTAAAAATGGTCAAAATGTCAATGTTATGAACGTCAAATTGAAGGTGATTTCATGAGCTTTCACATAAATTTTTCAAAAATTAGCTATCTCTTTTCAATAGAAAGTTATACATCAATGAAGTCACCGAAAACATGATTTTCACTATTTTGATAATTTTGAGGAGCTACCATTTCTAAACTTATTGACGAATTTCGCTGATTTTAGGGCTCATGCAAGCTAATTGTCCAACGAATCTAAATATACTAAATTTCGTTAGGATTTGTTAAGAATTCTCGATAAAATAACATTCATAAGTTGGTTGTACTACACATTGCCTGAAAATGGTTCAGTTGCACTCTTAATTTTGATAAAATAACTAAAAATGATCAAAATGTCAATGTTACATACATCAAATTAAAGGCGATTTCATGAGCTTTCACATAAATTTTTCAAAAATTAGCTATCTCTGTTCAATCAAAAGTTATACATCAATGAAGTGGTCAAAAACGTGATTTTCCCGATTTTGAAAATTTTAAATGGCCGCCATTTCTAAACTAATTCATCGATTTTGCTCATCTTCGAACTCGTTC
>NC_058161.1:21909290-21914637 GCF_020080835.1 Cotesia glomerata | reverse complement strand
AATTTTGGAATAAATTTTGCGAGTTGAATTAATTATTTGTTTTGGAACATTTTTGAATAAATTTATGAGTTGAATTAATTATTTGTTTTGAAAATTTTTGAATAGATTTGTCGAGTTGAATTAATTATTTGTTTTGAAAATTTTTGAATAAATTTGGCGAGTTGAGTTAATTAATTTTGTTTTAAGAAAAGACTTTGTAATTTGATTTTTGGTTACTCGAATATTTTTTTTTTGTAATTTGTTTTATTTTGAAATGTTGAATCATTGCGTAGCACTAGTTTTGGCGTTAGAATTATTTTTGCGTTAAAATAAGTTTTGTTATTAATGCGACATTGCCGACAGAATATATTTGTTGTTGAATAAACCGTTGCTGAATTAGAAGTGCACGCCTTAATTATTTTTTTTTATTATTGTTGCTCTGATTAACCGATCCCCTCGTCCAATTTCGATTTCTTTGTCCGTCGATTGCCGTTATTCGATTTTTGAATCTCTTCAACACCGACCCGCCGCCCAACGAAGATCAACAGCGAGATTGACCCGTGGAACATTGAGTTCCTGGCGCCCAACCAAATATTTATATTTATATTTATAACCATATATATATATATATATATAATATATATATATATATATATATATATATATATATATATATATATATATATATATAATTTATAAATTATACATATATATTTTTAGCTTGTTTGATTTTTTTATTTTAATGAAGAATTCCTGACCTGTTAGTGACCTATTATTATTATTATTATTATTATTATTATTATTATTATTATTATTATTATTATTATTATTTATGTTTTGTAGGCAATAATGAGACGGTGAAATAAACTTCATTTACCGAGATCCGATAAGCCACATCACAGGATTTTATTATTGACGCAAGCCCTACCATTAATACCAGCTGCAAGAATTCCTGAGGGTATCAGATTAATTGCTGATGACATTGCTCCACTGGAAACTGAAATTGATAAATTTTTTATCTTTCGGAGATATCTGGAATGATATTGGTCACCAAAGGCTGATATCGTATCTGTTACTCATTCACCTTGGCGCACGAACAACATTGCTGAATCTTGCAATAGGCGATTGTTAGCAGAACTTGGTGGTGTTCACCCATCGTTTTTTACATTAATGTGTGAGTATTTGTATGTAAAAGTAAAAACTAGTGACTATTATTAAATCATACTATTAGAAATGATCACTTTAAATTTTATACTTCATAATTGAATATCACTGTTTATATAGTATATTTTAGTATAATGCGATATAATAATTCTTTAAGATAATTAATTATGAATGATTATTAATAATCTATTAAATCTTATAAAATTGGTTTTTATTACAGCGTGCCTGCAACATGTAATTGCGAGCAGTGAAGTCACCTGGGGACAATTAAACGCTGGGATGGATTTAGGCCGAGAACGGTGTCGCTCTCAAAGATATATAGATTTTTATCTATTGAACATTTAGGAACGTTTAAGAAGTCATAGGTAAAGACTTTCGTATCCAGAATAATAAATAAAATAAAATTTTTAACAACTATTCTATTAGTTGATTAGCAATTAACACTACTGTTATAATTAACTTTAAATTTATAAAGTTTCATTAAACTTAATCTTGTTTTGATTAACAGATATTCGATGCGCGAGTTCATGGATGCTGTTGTAAACCGAATTGATATACGAGAAGACATCGCAGCTGCAACATCAAGAAGACAATGTATAAACAATTACAATAGGTTTTCTTACAGTAATTGATAAGTTAATTGCTAAATATATGTATTTTTTTTATTCTTACAGACAGAGGAGATGATCTCAGTGAGGATGGAGAGCTTCTTTCGATACATTTCGAGGTCGTAGTAGATGAAGTAAGTAAGCATATGATTTTTTTTTTTACGTTATTAATCTTTTAAATTCATTGCATTTGTCAGATTAGATATTCCTTACTTCTTCAGTATTATGAAAGCTTATTTATCATTTATTAATAACTAAAGTTGATAACAACGGCCAA
Organism: Cotesia glomerata; assembly: GCF_020080835.1. Lineage (NCBI taxonomy): Eukaryota > Metazoa > Arthropoda > Insecta > Hymenoptera > Braconidae > Cotesia > Cotesia glomerata. The sequence goes on along the minus strand of NC_058161.1, from coordinate 21,912,609 downwards.
GCGCAGAATGTAAATGACAACAACGTCGTCCCAGCTTAGCTTGTAAATGACAACGTCGTCTCAGCTCAGATTGTAAATGACAACAACCAAATTAATCTTGAGCCTCAAAATGAAAACGACAATGATCAATATTATGGTACGCATAAAAAGAATCATGGTAACTTCGATTTCACTAAAGGTTATATTATTAACATTATTGTTGTTATGAATATTTATTGTTTGTAATTTTTAAACAGTAGGTGAATATGAGCACCATGATAAGCCCATTGTTTCAGAATGGATTCAAGCCACACTTGAAAAGTTGGTTTTCGATGATAGAGTAGCCGAAAACGTTAAAGAAGCTTGTTTGCTATGTCAAACAAATCAACGTAGGGCAGCGTTTGCATTGTGTGGGCACTTTAGTGTATGTCTTCGACGTAAACATGGCATGGATATATAACGTCAAAAAATCTTCAAGTGAATACAAACTATCAACAACCATGTATCACTTGTCGCCAACCGAGCGAAGAAATTGAAATAATTAGAGATAATGAGTAAAATAAAGTTTATCAAGAAAATATAAAATTTTTTCGTAATAGAAAAATTCGTCTAAAACAAATTTATTATAATTATTTTAACAGGTCAGGAATTTTTCGGTAAATTAAAAAAGTGAACAAGTAACAATATATATAAATATATGTAATTTATATATATATATATATATATATATATATATATATATATATATATATATATATATATTGTGACATGAGAAAATTTTCTAAAATTTGAAATTCCGAGTTTTAAAATTATTAGGTTGGCTAAGCTGAGGAAAAGCAGAGATTCGACGCGCCTGTGTCGCCCCAAGCAGCCTCCCGATCAGAATGACAAGCTCGAGGTAAAATTAGTAAAAGAAAACGCGCCGAATTTAAATTAAAAATTCAAATAAAAAGAATACCGGAATGAGTGTGAACTATTGTTGAATGCATGAGTGAGTGAGACTAGACTATAGCGATCAGACGACCCGCGAATTTCTACGAGCCATCGACGATCAACGTGACATCTGGCCGCGAGGATAGAACGACGAGAAAATTTGAACGGACCAATGACGACGGAGAGCGACCAACAACAAGTATGCGAGGCGCCATCTGAACACGAGGCTGATCACTAATCGAAGTATCGACCAATCATCGATCGCAACGGAATACTGGACGCATCCCGGAATACAACGGCCGGCTAGAAGAAGCTGTGAGCTGATTGGATGCGAGTTTTTTGGAACGAACCGAAAAAAGAAAGAGCATGGGTTGCCGAGGAGGCAGCCATATTAGCAATTGATTCTGATCTGGACGCCGTGACTGTGGCATCGTGCCGTTCTATTTTGATTATTTTTGCTGTTGAGTTTTTTTTTTTATAAATTTGTCGCTGACGTGAGTACGATTGTGTACATTATTGTGAAATATTTCGCTGAATTGTTTTGGACACTACGACCCCGGACACGCCATCGCCGAGATATCGACGCTCTTCCGTCAGTTTTGCCGCCAACTTCGTCTACTTGGTCAGCATCGCCCGAGACGTCTACGGTAGCTGCAGGGTAAGTCTGGTCGCTGTCTTTATTAGCCCCAGGGTGTCATCACCGCGAATTTCGTCGTGTTAAAATAATTTGTTTATAATTCGAGTTGCACGGAATTAAAGAAATTCCGTGCGGTATTTTTGAAGCTTAGTGACGACACTCTGCGGCACGGTACCGTTGAGTCACGTGTTTGTGTGTGTGGAATTTTTGGTCGGGATTATAAGTACTGTTTACCTACCTCGAGCTTCAAATACCCGACAAAGCGGCTTAGTAAAGTGCTTTGTAAAATAAGTTGACGAATTCGAATACTTCGCATAATTTGTTTTTTTCTTGTCATTGTTGAACCATTTGACGATTTGATTTATTTTGGATAATTTTGAGATCTTTATTAGGTTTTTGCGATTGAAATTATTGGTTGAATTTTGCGATTGAAATTATTATTTTTTTTTTTAATAAAAAAAAAGAGAAGACTTCGTAGATAAATTTTGCTGTTGCGATTTTTGATAAAGATTTGCGATTGAGATTTTGTTATTAAATTTGGCAATTGAAATTTTTGATAAAATTTTGCGATTGAAATTTTTAATAAAATTTTGCGATTGGAATAATTATTTCCTTTTAAAAATTTTTTGAATAAATTTGGCGAGTTGAATTAATTATTTGTTTTGAAATTTTGAATAAATGTTGCGAATTGAATTAATTATTTGTTTTGACAATTTGAATAAATTTTGCGAATTGAATTAAGTATTTGTTTTGACAATTCGAATAAATTCTGCGAATTGAATTAATTATTTGTTTTGAAATTTTGAATAAATTTTGCGAGTTGAATTATTTATTCGTTTCGAAATTTGTTGAAGCATTTTGGCGAACCGACATTTTATTTATTTTGTTTGAAAGAAAGGGCTTTGTAATTTTTATTTTTGGTTACTCGAATTTCTTTCTAGAATTTGGTTTATTTTGAAATGTCGAATCATTGCGTTAGCACTAGTCTTGCGTTAGAATTATTTTTGCGTTAAATAATTTTTGTTATTAATGCGACATTGCCGACAGTATATATTTGTTGTTGAATAAACCGTTGTTGGATTAGAATTGCACGCCTCAATTATTTTTTTTAATTGTTGTTGCTCTGATTAACCGATCCTATCGTCCCATTTCGATTTCTTTGTTCGTCGATTGCCGTGATTCGATTTTTGAATCTCTTCAACACCGACCCGCCGCCCACGAAGATCCACCGCCAGATCGACCCGTGGAACATTGAGTTCCTGGCGCCCAACCAAATATACGAACCAGGTAAGCCAATTTTTTTGGGTGACCTGATCCGGCCCTGTCGACGCCAGTGCCGGAAAAGGCATCACAATATATATATATGTCGGATTAGCGTTGGGTTGAGAAGGGCGCATACTATTATTATTATTATCTTGAGACATTTTATTATTTAATCACAATATCTAGATGACACAAATATCGTACAACTTTATTAATACACAATTATAGTTTCTTGTAACAATGTTTTACTTAAGCGTAGCACACACACACACATACACACACAATGTTATCTAGTCACTACACTAAAAGTATAATTTAATATTATTATTTAATTATTAACAATTATAATTTATTTAATACACTGAACTAGCAATATGAACAATATTAACAAATAAGATATCGTTAATGTTAAACGTTAGAAATAATAAAATGACGACAGACTTGGATAAGAGAACGAATCCACGGTCAGAAGGACAGCAATCAGTTATCGCTCACTGTTCAGAGAGA
>NC_058161.1:21880617-21909190 GCF_020080835.1 Cotesia glomerata | reverse complement strand
TATATTTATCAATTTATTATCAACATTATAATTATTTCCATTTTTTAACTATTATTATTATTATTATTACTTCATTTATTCTGTAGTATGTGTACGACTTCGTACATGTGCCATTCTACAAGCGTGTATTACGTATAAAATTTGAATTTCCCGGGCTTTGTAACACTCCGTATATATTGGTAAATGGTAAGTACAAGTGCTGCCGCGTGGTGTTCATAATTCAAACTAGTGAAAGCGGGTCAGCTGTCATAAGTGTATTGTTAATTTTGATGGTATAGTGAACTCTAATTAGCAATTTTTTTAATTTTTTCAAATTGTTGGTCGAAAAACAAAGTAAAATTAAAATGGATGATACTGTTGATATTTTGGGTGTACGTTTTTCCCCGAGAGAAAATAAAAGAAAAGCTTATTGTTGTGTTTATGGGTGTAAGAGTAAAGCTTGTAGGGATCCAGATGTTTGATTTCATTTTTTTCCAAAAAAAAATAATTTCGTGAAAATTACTAATGCTTTTGGTGAAGAAGAAAAAGTTGAATGCAGAAAAATGTGGCAAATCATTTTGAAAATTGGAAAAACTGTTACAGATCACATGCAAGTTTGTTCTTTACATTTTAAAAAATTAGATTATTTTTTACCAGGTAATTATAGTTGTTTTTTAAAACTTTCTTAATTATTTTATATTAGAAAAATAAACTAAAATTATAACTTTGTTTTTTAGATCTAGGTTCCAAAGGTAAAAGACGGTTAAAACAAAATGCAGTTCCTTTGTGTAATTTACCCTGCACAGACAAAACACGACGATTAATCAACAATAAAAACAATGACAGAGAGGCAAGAAAATTACGGAGAGATAAACGTAGGAATGAATTATTTCCAACAGATCTATCTAATCATCAAAACCTAGATGTATCAGAGGACTTACATACTAATAATATGACAGATGAACCAGATGATCAAGATGCAAACAGCTTTATAAATTCAGTTGAAGCTCTATCCCTGTTAAAAGAAAGTAAGGAAATTTCAGCTACAAAACGTTTAGTTGATATTGGTGTTCAGGTCAAAAGTGGTGATTTAATTACAAATTTTTGTGATATTATAAAGACTGAAATGGAGCTTAATACACTAACTGGGATTATTAATTTTGATGTTTTAAATGTTATTACCGACGTTGTTAAGGATGGTTTTCCAAAATACAGATTTGAAATGATGCAACTCCGAAGTAAAATTATTATGACATTTATAAAGTTGAAGCATAATCTATCATATGCAATTTTAACTGTTTTATTTAAATGTTCTTCAGTATCACATTGTCGAAAAGTAATTCTCAAAACAATCGATATGCTCTATGTCTGTTTAAGAGAAGGCATTCCTTTTCCAGATAAAGACGAAATTTCTAGAAACCTTCCGGCATGCTTTGATGATTTTAGAAATGTGAGAATTGTTCTAGACTGTACTGAAATATTTATTCAAAGACCAAAATCGTTATGCTGTCAGCAACCAACTTATTCTCGATCCAAAAGCACCTACACTATAAAATTTATGACTGGAGTAACTCCTGGAGGAATATTATCATTTATTAGTCCAATGTATGGAGGAAGAGTTTCAGATGATGCAATATTTGAGCAATCCAAAATTTTAGATCATTTAGAAAAAGGTGAAGCAGTGATGGTTGATAAAGGCTTTCGAATTGATAAATTATGTATGGAAAAAGATATTCAGCTCATAAGGCCTCCATTCAAAAAAGAGCAGCTCCAATTTTCTAGAGAAGAATCACGATTAAATGCCAAAATAGCGAGAGCTCGTGTGCACGTGGAACGTTCTAATCAACGACTTAAAGTCTTTAAAGTTTTGGGCTCGCGAATGCCAATTGGCTTAGTAAAAAAGGGTAAAGAAATTTTAACAATTATTGGCGCAGTTGTCAATTTAAGCTCTACCATTTTAAACGATGATAAATTTTTATAAATTAAATTCAACAGATCCAAATTACAGTTCTTTTTTAATAATTTTTCAGATCTTTCTCAAATATTATTTACTTTTTCATTCATTTCAAAACTATTCAATAATCATTTGTCTAAAATTACACACTTATCATCGATGAAAACCCTCATTCCAAAAAATTTTTGAGACAAAGAAAAAGTATCGGAAAGTATTGGTTTTCTAGTCAATTCAATACTTATCAATACTTTTTTTTTTGTCTCAATACTTTTTTATATTCAGGGAAATTTTTACATATTTTGATATTTAAAATACATTTTATGAATTTTCTACGGATATCAATTTAATTTAATCAAAACAATATATTAACACTAAATAATTTCGAAAATAAGAACATTAAAAACGCTAAAAGAATCATTTTTAAGGTTATATGTCAGTACAAAAGTGAAAACGTTGGGTGGCCGCAGTGCATCAAAACTCTTTCGTCGCGTTACTATTTTCTTTTGGCCCACTGTTATAGATGGTGCACGAGTAATCTCAGCACGACTCAAAAGTTAGACTTTCTGCCATGCAATCGGAACCGAAACACATACTTTCGATTTGAGTAGTAAGAAAATTTTTCCTTATACGCCCTAATGGTTCATGAATATCATACCCATAATTTTTATACGTCCTTATGTACACTGGTTGAAAAGTTAGCTGGATTCAAGACAAAAATTCATGATCCAAGACTAATACAAGGAAAACAATGAATGTCCTGAGACAAAAGAAAAAACTCTTAAGGGAGATAACCACTGGGAGGATCGAAAAAATAGGTGATTTTCGGAAATTTTTTTGACTGGGATAATAAAGGAATTTGGGGACCGGGTTTTTTTGTTTTATAAAGTATATATTGAAGATTATTTTCCTGAATTTTTATCAAAAAATATCATATTGTTTCAAAGTTATTAGCATTTTTGTGGAACACCAAAAAAATTTCCCCCACCACGATGCGAAGTCTAACTCCAAAACGGATTATTTAAAACAAAAAAATGAATCAGCGTTGTAATCTGCATGCATGTGGTTATCGTTGCACATAGAGGATTTTGAAAATTTGGATTTAAAAAAAAATGGCGACGTATTAAAAATTTTTTCGATTTTTTTTCCCATTTATTTGAATTCAAACAGCCCTAAAGAATCTTAAAAATTAAAATTTTCAAAATCCCCTACGTGCAACGATAGCTACTGAATAGACGAATACGGAAAAAAAAAATTGTAAATCGATTCATATTTGTGCAAATTACAGTTCGCATCAGTTCTAAAAAAGTAGTTTCGAGAAAAACGCGTTTTCGTCGGAGTGCCGCGCGTGTAAAATCATTTGAGGCGCTGTCAGAAAAATGACTATAACTCGGAAAATATTCGGAATTTTGATACCCAACTCTAGATACATATTTTTGAATCTATAAACTTGTTTTAAAAAAAAAAAAATTTTTTTTTTTTTAAATTTCACAACGGCTATTGTTTTACAATGTTCATCTATTTTCGTCATTTTCATTTTTTTTTATAATAATTTTTGTATTAGTGTAATTTTTAGTCTTCAATATTATAAGATTTATGATACCCTCATGTCTAGCATACCTTTTGTTTTGTTTATCATTTTTTAGCTTAACATAACATGTGATTTGCTTTATTACCTTCTAAACTCAGTTTTGTACAATTGTAAATTCAAGCGGTAATGAGATTCTGCTTCGTTTTATTTACAACTTAATCCTCTGCTCTAAGGTTTTCTAATCCTTCTATTGTGAAATATTTTTTCCCAAGACCCATCTGTTTTTAATTGTTTTATTACTTTGGTTTTTTCCTTGGTTTGGAGTATTAGTTATTTGTACATCTGTACATCATATTGGCATCTAGTTGTCTAAGTCCTTTCTCTCTCTAGTTGTGAGATCTCTCTCTAACTTACTTTCGATCTTTTCCTTTTTGCTCGAGTACTTAACTATACACCCACCTTTCCTAAATTACCAATTAAGGGTCTCGCATCCCTTTTACTCCACCCATTACCCCTAGAAGATCTTAGCAGTACGAAAAATTTGGAACTTGTCACCAAGTTCAACTTCTGATCAGAAAATCAGTTCCTCTTAGCAGAGCACCGTAATAGCATCTAGCATTTTTTGTCCAAGACGTACCATCTTATTACCGTTTAAATTACTTCATAATTTTGTTAATTTGCCTCGCATTTAATATTTTTATAAGTAAATTTTAACTACATTTTTGTATAAATTCATACAAAATAAATTATTAGTAGAACGTTAATTTGGTCTACTAACTTTATCAATTAATGTAACCTGGAGCTTACAACTCCGAACTCCCAATTTAGTTATACATTTTTGATAAAAAATACAGCTATCCCTCTTAAGTCACGAAATTTTTTTTTAAACTATGAATTTCATCGTAGCTTAAGAATTTTTCTCTTGAATGAAGAAATTCATTTGTTTTACTTATGATAAAACTATTTTTTTTTTTTGAGTCAAAAAAACTGTTCTATCACTGCAATGCGATATTTTATCAAGACAATAGTATCAATCAATACAACAACAAGACTTGTTAATCATTGCTCAGTTAATTATAATTTTATTTCAAAATATTCATTTCTTCAATAATTTTATGTCACTTCTAAATATTTTAATGCTTGATAATTTATATTTTTTTGTAATGATATCTCCTGTGTTTTCAGGTTCTTCGTTCCTTGTTGAATCTGAAAATAACAATAAATTTGTTTTCAACTTCCTGTTAAAAATTAAAAGTTACTGTAAATTTTATTTTATCATTAAATATTTATTTATGCCGGATCTGGGTGTTGAAAGAAGTTAGACACTCATTCGTGGTTTTATCATTTATTCTATAAAACATCACAGATAACTTAATGAACACGTTTGATTCTTATTAACTAGTGTGGAATTAACTTTGTGATTTATTTTAAATATGTAATTAATTAATACGAATAGTTATTAGTAAAGCATATAAAATAGTGCAATTACAATTTGCAGATGAGTTATCAATATGTTGGCACCATACACAAATATCAATAAAATTAGTAAGAGCGTGAATAAATCAATTGTAACAAGATTCAGATGACGAGCTCAGAGTAAATTAATTTTATGAATTTGTTGAGCCATTACTTTATCACAACAAAATTACTAATGACGCGACAATAATTGGTACGAGCGATGATATCGAGTTTATTAATACACAAATATAGATTATTATTAATAATTGTTTAGATCACTTGATTCTAATTAATTCAGTAATATCACAGTATTATTTGATGACGCGACAATACTGTTGAACGATAAATGAACCGAACGATGAACCGAGCCATGAACCGAGTGATAAACCGAGTGATGAACCGAGCCATGAACCGAGTGATGAACCGAGTTATAAACAGAGTGAAGTCTGAACGTGAACTGACTACTTTGCAATCACAAGTATGATAATTGAAAGTAATTAGAGATTATGGGCATACCTGGCTGGGTTGGTGATGATATCACCTTAGCCAGGGATGACTAACTAATTATCGATTGTTAAATTGATGAGTCATTAGATCAATGGAATGTTAATGAATATTATTTAATTCCTTGTGATTGCAGAGTATAAATATTAATTATTGTATGAATGCAAAATGTAGATGGATTTTTAAAGGTGGAAAATAACACTCGGCATGGAGAAGCCAGCACGAGGTTAGAATATGCATGATGTCAACCGGATTATAATTTAATATAAATTCGATCAATAAATACTCTAATGAATACCTGAGTTGCCAAACTGAATAATTGTCGATGATTGGCCTTGTGACTTGAATCAGAGCGTGGATTGAGCTTAATTGATTTTCACAATTGGATCATTGAGCTGGAGCACGTGGAGGCTAATAATAAAGGATTGGCGCGTAGCTGAATCCCGAGAATCAGAGGGCGCGTCCGTAGCAGCACCTCTGGTGTAGGAGATTGCGAAGTTACCAAGTGTTCTGGCGCGAATACTTGATAATTACGCAACAGTTACTGTTGTAGAACCATTCGGTTAACGTTTTTTATCCAGTTTAAAATTTATAAAAAGTAAAATTTTAAACTTCCCGCTAAGAAAATCAATGATTTTAGGAAAATCGGGAAGTTATTGGTTTTACTTCGTTTAGCAAAAATTGAGGTTTCAACAGATCTCGACGTTTTGAAGCCTTAAGGGGTTACATGGGTTTCGTGGGTTCAAAAAATCGATTTTTTTTTTGGCTCATTTATTTCTTCAACATCTCAAGAATATTGTCCTAAATTTTCAAGTCGATCCGAATAATAGTTTTGGAGATACAACCTTAGGAAGGTGTGCGCTCCAAGTCAGGTATAGAAGGGTCAGCGCGCCTCAGGTATAGTGAGCAGCTGCTCGTCTATTGTTTGTCTGTCATTGTTGTATATTACTTTCACTTCCTAAGGAAAACTAGTTTGAAATATTTTATTTGGTGATTACTTCTTGAAGCCCGAGGTTCATTTGAGGTTATCTCAAGTTTCTATCATATAATTTATTAAAAACGTGGTATTATTTGTGGTTATCTAGTGTCATTTATGAAGTTGATAAACAATGCATAAAATTTCAAGAAAACAGTTAACCGTTGGAGCTCGTAGAAAAGATAGACCGAGAAAAAGGAGACAGTCCTTTAATCCTAAAGATCCGGAAACTGATGATAGTTCCTTCACGAGCACCTCAGCAAAAAAATTAAAAGGTGATGATAAAGAGCACGTGCCAGAAGAGGATACACTCCAATATTCAATCATAGATTTTGCCTTGGTTTTCTCAACTCTCTCATCGTTTGTGCGGTGTTCTAACATTATTGACGATGAAGATAAAGATCAATTGTGTAATGGTAAAGTACAATTTAAGCAATGTTCGAAATTTGGTCTGGGATATAAAATCGTAGTAGAATGTGAACGATGTGATCCAAAATATATTATATCTTGTCAAAAAATCGGAAGAATGTATGAACTAAATCGCCGGTTCATTTTTGTTATGAGAATATTGGGCTTAGGGCTCGCCGGATGCAAGAAATTCTGCGGTTTGATGGACATAAGCAGTTCATTTTTAAACCAGTCTACATACGATTTTTATATTGATAAAATACATGAGTGTATTGAGACAGTTACTCAGACTCTATTCTCATCTGCTGCTGAAGAAGAAAAACAATTTACAAATATTGAAAACGATTTACAAGATACGACAGATGTGAGTGTTTCCGGTGACGGTACCTGGAAGAAACGTGGTTTCTCATCACTATATGGTGTGAGTTCACTAATCGGATATTATTCGGGAAAAGTGTTGGATGTGTTGGTGAAATCTTCTTATTGTAAGTTATGTGAAAGCTGGAAAAAAAAATTAGATACTGCAGAATATGAAGAATGGAAAGAAGAACACATTGAAACAAATCAATGCACCGCCAATCACACTGGAGCATCAGGAAACATGGAAGTCTCATCGATTATTGAAATGTTTAAACACTCGATTGTCAAATATGGACTGAGGTTCGTAAATTATATAGGAGATGGGGACTCAAAAACCTACTCTGGTCTTCTCAAAGCCCAGCCTTACGGTGACGATTTTGTTATCACTAAAAAAGAATGCGTTGGACACGTGCAGAAAAGAATGGGGACCCATTTGCGTGAGTTAGTAAAGAAAACAACTGAGGAAAAAATAGTAAAAGGTAAAAAAACACAAAAAAAAATTCTTTCTGGCAAAGGTAAACTGACCAGTAAACTAATAGACAAATTAACTGTGTACTATGGTTTGACGATAAGGAGAAACTGTGAATCAGTAGAAAAAATGAAAGAGGCTATATGGGCTACCTATTATCACTATAGCTCTACAGATACAAAACCTCAGCACGATAACTGCCCAAAAGGTCCAGACTCTTGGTGCGCTTGGCAACGAGCATCAGCTACAAATACTCTTTCATCATTTAAACATGAGTATACTCCATTACCAGATGAAGTTTTGATTGCTATGAAACCAATATATGATGATCTCAGTAAGGATGAGCTTCTTGAACGGTGTGTTGGTGGTTTCACACAAAATAACAACGAGAGCTTCAACCAGTTGATCTGGAAAATTACTCCAAAAATACTTCCTGCTGGTTCAAAGATTGTTAATATTGCGGCATTGGTCGCTGCTTGTATCTTCAATGAAGGAACATCAGCTTTATTATTGATTATGCACGGTATGGATTTAAAATTAGGCCGAAACTCCCACGAATATGCCCGAATTTCGGATGAAAACCGTGTATGCGCAGCCGAAAAAAAATCTGCGAGCGAGACTCGCGAAGCCAGAATCCGTCATCGACAGGAGCAAAAGAATGCCCTGGACATTGCAACTGCTGCAGGATCTTTACTTTATGGCCCAGGAATCGACGATTCACTGTAAGTTACAAAAAACATTTTTTTTTCCACTTTTATTGTTACTCAAAACTTTAAACGCGTTTTTCTCGGAACCGTGTTTTCAATGTCGGTTGTCAAATGTTCTCGAAAACTACTCAACCGATCTTGATGAAATTTCACACAGGTGTTCGAGATACAATTTACTCGTGCTTGGGCGAAGGATTTTTTTTCAATTACAACTATTTAAAAAACAAAATGTCAAGCAAATTTGACCGAAATTCTCATTTTTTTGGAAAAATGTCTGCCAAAATTCAAGTTTTAACTTTTTTTTTCTTTCCTTCGTTCAAGCACGAGTTTATGGTCTTAACTAAAAAACTTATTTTTGTTTTTTCATTTTAGATGATTTTGTCAGGAGTTATGCTGACAACGCAGACGCACCTTTTTTCCGAGGGGTCACCGGAAATGACGTCACAATGGAGGAGTTTTGATTTTTTTTTTTTGAAAATTTTAGAAATTATTCTTTAAATATGTATCTATAAGACAGAAAAAAATTTGAATTAAATAAATAATTTTTTACATAGAAAAAAAAATATTGAAAATAGGCCTTTTTTTACCCGACGAAACCCATGTAACCCCTTAAGAAGCTTTACTGACTATTTTTACGATGATGTCTGTACGTCTGTGCCCGTGTGTGTGTGTGTGTGTGTGTGTATGTGTGTGTGTGTGTGTGTGTGCGTGTGCGTGCGCGCGCGCGTGTGTGTGTGTATGTATGTATGTATGTATGTATGTATTTATTTAATATGCCAAGGCAATTAGCCGAATGGCAAAGGTTTGTACATAGTTTTATAAATTTTCACTTAGAATTTTAATACAAAGTAATAAACTTAGGTGTAGGTGTACATCAAAATCTTATTTATAAAATAACAATTATAATTTTATTTTAGATTTAACTTTTGTTTTAATTTAGATTAAATTTGATTTAATAAATAACAATGTAATATTTATTCTAATCCACGTATTTAACAATATAATGGTAGTTGCTTTGACTAGTAAGTAACAATAGTTTGTAAGAATATTAGAATATATACAGAAGCCAACGTGAAGGTAATTTACTGAAAGTCAAGTTCCAAGAAATAGTCATAGATCTTTATTTTAAACACTTCTAGACTGCTTGCATTTGCAATTTCTGCAGGTAAATTTTGCCACAAACGTATTGTAGTTACTACAAATGAATTTTCAAGATAATTTGTAGAAAAATTTGGCAATTCAAAATTTACATTATTCGTTTTATAGCTAATCTTTCAGAACGTCTAGCTTCATCTTCAACAAATAGTTCCCTAAGGTAACTAGGTTTTCCTGTTTGCAATAGTTTATAATAATAAGTGATTAAATAATATAGACGTCTTGACTTCACAGATAACCAATTTAATTTACGTCTGTACGGAGTAATATGTTCATCTTTCTTTAGATTATAAATAAATCGTATTGAACTATTTAATGCTCGCTGTAATTTTAAATTGTTGTCAGCTGTGGCATCAATAAGCACTACAGTACAATAATCAATAAGAGGAAGAATAGTTGCAGTGACTAGAAGTTTTCTGATAGCAGTAGTATAAATATTCTTCCGACTTTTTAATGTATATAGAGCAGTATTTACTTTTCTAACAGTTTGTGAAACATAATTTTTCCAATAAGAGATCATTATTTAACGATAAACCCAGACATTTTGTTTGGCTTACATACGGTAAAGGAACATTGTTGATAATAATGGGTGGTAGCGAGTCAATGTTTAATGATTTTAGTTTACTGTTTGACCCTATTATCAAAGATTTTGTTTTATTTAAGTTTACCTGTAATCCATGATCTTTAGCCCAATCAGCTATCCCCTGTGCATCAATTGTTACTAATCTAATTGCTTCGATTACTGAAGTAGGTTTAAAATGATAATATATATATTTGTCGTCGGCAAACAGACCATATTTACAGTGAGTAATTTGTCGTACTACCAGATTTATGACTATTAAAAATAATATAGGCCCTAGGACTGAACCTTGGGGTACGCCCGATGTTATATCAAGGAACTCTAATGGGTGGTTTAGATCGTTTAATATTGATTGTGAGCGATTTGACAAGTAAGAGAGAAACCAAGTCACAGTTTCAATCGAAAAACCTAGTTCAAATAACGCTACTAATATCACCTTCGGGTTGACATAATCAAAAGCCTTGCTAAGGTCAAATAATACCAACAGAGTTAATTCACCTCTATCTATTGCAAATCTGATATCCTCAGTGAGCTTAAGAAGGGCTGATTGAGTACTATGGAACTTTCTGAATCCAGATTGATATTTGTCAAGCAAATTATTTTCTTCTAAGTATTCAACTACTTGATTTGCTATAATACGTTCGAATACTTTGCTTAAGTGCGATAAATTTGCAATTGGACGCGTATCAGACGGAGACTTTGGTGGACTAACTTTGCTTAGCGGTATAATAAAAACCATTTTCCAAATATCTGGGAAGATACCTGACTCAAGTGAACGATTAAACAGAAAAGTTAAGAATAAAGATATTTGCGGTATATGATCACGTAACCAACTCAGATTTAAGCCATCAGGACTTTTCCCTTTTGTCTTTTGAAGTGTTAGATGTAGAGCTTTTGTCACATCAACAATATCTATTTGGTGCCACTTAAAGGAGCAATCAACTTTTTTGTGATATAGGGAAGATAATGAATTTACAAAGTTAATATCACAAGGTGGATGTTTCCTTACTATATTAGCATAATGTTCATTTAAAAGACTCGCATCAAAGTAATTCAGGGGTGAAGTTTGTTTTGTCTTTATTAGTCCTAGGCGTTTGAGTTTATTCCAAATTGTTTTACCAGGTGATACAGTAGTTAGTTGACTTTTTAAGTAGTTTTCACGAGCATTATTTAATTCTAATTTTAGTTTCTTTCTCATATCCTTATAAAGAGCAAGTAAATCTTGATTTTTAGTTCTTTTTGCTCTCTTATAGAGAGAATCACGCTCATGACATTTATATTTAAGTTCTTTGGTAATCCAAGAGTTTGAATTTCCAGTCACTTTAATGGTAATTTCAGGGGCATATTTGTTTAATATCTCTAAAACTCGACTTAAAAATAGATCAAGCAATTCGTTTGGATCAGAATTTTTTATAATAATATCATCAAATTTTAAGGCAATAACTAAGGCATTTGCTAAAGCATCATGATCACAATTTTTGTAATTTCTAAAAGTTATAAATTTATCTGGTAGTTTAGGACAGTTTAGATGATATTCACAATACAGATAGTCATGACCTGCAATAAAGGGAGATGTTGACTTATGAAAGGTACCTAATTTACTAATATTGTCTACTAGGATTACATCCAGCCATGAATCGCCATGTCCACTATGATGTGTAGTATTATAAGGTATACAATATAGGGATGATTCATAAATGAATGTCTTTAGATGATTTGCTGTCCAAGTGTTATCTAATAGATTACAGTTTAGGTCTCCTGCTATAATTACATTTGTAAAATTTGTTGAAAATTTCATGAAGGTATTGAAAAATTCATGCAGCGTATGGCCATTTGGACGTCTGTAGACACCAGCTAGTAACATATGCGAACCACAGGACAACATAACGTCTAACATTATATATTCAGGTGAATTTATGTCATCAGAAACAGAAGAGTACAGTAATTTAGCTTTTAATTGTTTTATGGATGTAGCAAGCTACACCCCCACCCTGTACATAACGACCCGTGGCTGGATGTATCAGATTTCTGTCTCTTCTGAATAAAGAATAATCATTAAAAGTGAGTAGATCATTATTAATGCCAGGTTTTAGCCAGGTTTCCACTAAAACAATAATATGAGGATTTTTTTCAACAATTTGCTGAGTTAATTGAGATATATGGCCAACAATACTATTTATATTAAAACTTAATACCCTTAGAGATGTAAATTTATCATTGGTAACATTTATTAAATCTTTTTTATGTTAATCTAAATTTTCTAAATCTAAATCAGATCTGATAATAATACGTTCAACTTCATCAGTTTTCCTTACAAAAATTAAACCATTTCGTACCCAAACATATTTGTAATTTAGAGATTTTGCTTTAGCTTTAGTCTTGAGAAGTAATTTATAAGTATCGGAATTTAGAAATTCATTGACGTGAATCAGACCTCTGAATGTTTTCTCAACCAAAGTTGGGAAAATATCCTTTATATTTACTGTTTTTAAATGTTTTTTGGCACTAATTATGAAATCGCGAACTTCAGTAGATTTTAATTTTATTAAGTAAGAAGAATTTTTATTCTGGGGCTTATCATTTGCACTATTTGGTTTATTATTATTTTCGAATTTGCGGATTGATAAAATATCATTTTTTAAATTTTGAACCTTCAGTGTATTAAAGACAGTTTCAGTGATATCCAAAGGAGATAAGCTAGCAGCTACAACATCTGGGATTCCCGAGATCACTAATTCTGATGATGAAGAAGTTCTTGTAGATGATGAGCTATCTGGATGTAGCATAGCCTGTGTCTTGAGCTTTGATAATTCATCAATAAACAGCTTTGAATCAGCTGCTGTTTTTGACTTATGAGTATTTAATTCTTCTCTGAGTTCCGAGATACTGGCAGTATTTGAAGAAACATTTAGCTGCAGTGAATCCAATCGTTTATCGATCAAGTTTAATTTCTCAGTCATCAAATGATTAGAAGTAAGAAAAAAGTTCATCATCGAAGTCAGTTTTTCATCCGTATTTTGTGTCTCCCAGTTTTCTGGAAGACTTTGGAGAGCTGCCTTAAACACTATTGAATCTAAGGACATGTTTGAATCAGTGAGAGCGATTGATGAAGTAGACTGCGTTATCGGTGATTGCAGCGGTGAAGTAACAGATTTACTACTAGATGTAGATGAACTTCTAGTGAGATGCTTATTTTTCAATCGTGAATCTTTGCCTTTAGTTGCTGAGGTCTTTGCAGTATTGATACCTAGTTGTAATGTGAGAGGAGATTTCAAACTTGTTGATGAAGTTTTTTGTGTATTTGCTTGTTTGTTGGTGACTGCTTTATTACTAGCTGGAGAAATTATTTGGTTTTTTGTTTGTTTATCGGGGATTGACTTGCTACGAGTCTTTATCTCACCAGTTGTCAATAAATGTTTGAGATTTGTAGCACAACAGTGATATAATGACTTGATTTTCATACAATTTCGCAAACAATCTAAGTGATAAATCCGTTGACAAGAAGAACAAACAGCTGGAGTATTTGTTGGTTTTTTACAGGCAATACATAAGTCCGTCATCAGTGATATAATAAGACGATACTATTACTAAGTGTATTTAAAGTTTATATAGGTAATAAACAGACGCAGCTCAGAGTAAACAAAGTTTCTACAGCAATAAGCTGTATAGTAATAAGCTGTGCCTGAGCACACATATACCAGTCACTGTGCCCGTAATTCGAATTTAGTTTATACACTACACATACACATACACTATTTTATGTGACTCAATGTACGCCTGCGTAAACACTAGATTGTGCGTGGAATACTGCGCGGGTGAACAAGTAGAATTTCACAGCCTAACCTTCAAAATTTATCCACTAATAAAATCGAATTTATTGAATTACTTTGAGATTTATCAGATATTCAACCAATTATAAATTACAACCCATGTTGTTACACTAGGAATGAAGTGATAGTACAAATTTAACACTCAATGTTAATCAGGAAATTTTATGAAAATAGACAGAGCCACAATACAGTACGTGTGTACACCTAACACGAGTTAAAAATGTGTGTGTGTGACCTTCTTATAACTTTTGAACAGCTTGACCAATTTCATTGCGGTTTGCATCATTCGAAAGAGCTTGACCAAACTTTAATTTTGAATACGATTTAGTCTAATTCAAACCAGTAGATTTTGAGAAATCTTAAACAATCAACGGAAAAAAAAATTTTTGAAACGTAGTTTTTTCGGAATTACTTTCAAACGGCTTTTCCGATCGATTCCAAAAACTAATCAGCTCTTAACTTAAAAAAAACACGTTGATCATCGCCAGCCCGATCAAAATTGGTTGATTCGTTCGTAAATTATCGTTGTCGAAAGAAAACCGAAAAAAGTGTTTTTTTCAAATTCCTTCGAAATTCTTTGTTCGATCGATTTGAATTTAAGGATTCGCTATGAGGTTATTGCGGTTTTTAAATTAAAAAAATATTGTTTTATCAAACTTTTATGAGACTTTTCAGCTTGGAGAGCTCAAAAGCATAGAAAAGCAATCTCTTTGAGCTCAGTAAGCTCGAAATAACACATAAATTGTATTTTTCTGCTCAAATAGCTCAAAAACATCATGTGCAATTTTAAGCGCCTGGATATGTAAACCTCTTATAACTTTTGAACGGTTGAACCGATTTCATCGCGGTTGGTGCCATTCAAAAGGGCTTCGCCAAACTTAGATTTTTTGTGAATTTGAACCGATTCGGACCGATAGATATTGAGAAATTTTTATAAATCCCAAAAAAAATAGGAAAAAAAAATTTTCACAAGTGAATTTTTTGGGATAACTTTTAAACGGCTTTACCGATTAATTTCAGAAACTAATCAGCTCTCAAACTTGAAAAACCACGTCGATCACCGCCAATCCGGTCAAAATCGGTTGATTCGTTCGAGAGATATCGTGAACGAAAGAAAACCGAAAAAAGTGTTTTTTCGGAATTACTCCGAAATTTCTAGTTTGACCAATTAAAACTTAGAAATTCCTTACGAGGCTTAAAAAACTGCATAGAATGCGGCTTAAAAATTCAAAAAATAATGTTCTATGAAACTTCTAAGAGCTCAAAAGCATAGAAAAGGTATCTTTTAGAGCTAGGAGAGCTCAAAACAACACACAGATTATAGTTTTGAGCTCGAAGAGCTCAAAAAAAGCGGCCAGGATTGACGGAATTAAAAATTCATTTCTCGGTGTCCACTGGAGATTAAGGGAAAAAACTCATGAAAATCTTAGAGTACACTCTAAGAAAGATTTCCACGGCCTTAATCGATCGATCGACCCCATAGACACCGAGTAAAAGCCCCACAAAGGGCGTTTTTTTACTGAAATGACGAAAATTTGAGGGTTAAAAATTCATTCCTCGGTGTCCACAGGAGATTAAGGAAAAAAACTCATGAAAATCATAGACTATAACCTTATAAAGATTTCCATAACCTTAATCGATCGATCAACTCCATAGACACCGAGTGAAAGCCCCATAAAAGGCGTTTTTTGACTTAATTCATAGAAATTTGACAGTTAAAAATTTATTTTTCGGTGTCTACAGGAGATTAAGGAAAAAAACTCATGAAAATCATAGACTATACTCTTATGAAGATTTCCATATCCTTAATCGATCGATAAGCCCCATAGACACCGAGTGAAAGCCCCATAAAAGGCGTTTTTTGACTTAATTCATAGAAATTTGACAGTTAAAAATTTATTTTTCGGTGTCCACAGGAGATTAAGGAAAAAAACTCATGAAAATCATAGACTATACCCTTATGAAGATTTCCATATCCTTAATCGATCGATCAACCCCATAGACACCGAGTGAAAGCCCCATAAAAGGCGTTTTTTGACTTAATTAATAGAAATTTGACAGTTAAAAATTTATTTTTCGGTGTCCACAGGAGATTAAGGAAAAAAAATCATGAAAATCATAGACTATACCCTTATAAAGATTTCCATATCCTTAATCGATCGATCAACCCCATAGACACCGAGTGAAAGCCCCATAAAAGGCGTTTTTTGACTTAATTCATAGAAATTTGACAGTTAAAAATTTATTTTTCGGTGTCCACAGGAGATTAAGGAAAAAAACTCATGAAAATCATAGACTATACCCTTATAAAGATTTCCATATCCTTAATCGATCGATCAACCCTATAGACACTGAGTGAAAGCCTTATAAAAGGCGTTTTTTGACTTGATTCATAGAAATTTGACAGTTAAAAATTTATTTTCCGGTGTCCACTGGAGATTAAGGAAAAAGACTTATGAAATTCATAGAGTACACTCTTATAAAGATTGTTATAGCCTTAATCGATCGATCGTCCCCATAGACATCGAGTAACAGCCCCATAAAAGGCGATTTTTTACTTAATTGACAGAAGTTTGACTGTCCAAGAACCCTGGAACTATCCTTAACACCAGTTTTTTTTAAATGAAAATTATTATGTCTAGAGTAAAGCCGATGATAATATTTTAATCTTTTATTTTAAAAATAAGGTGAACATTTTTTATGACATGTTATTTTATTTTATTTTTTTTATTAAAAAAAGTCATCAGCACTAGGCCAATAACCAGGTTACAAAAAGTTACAATATTTTTAATCTAAATAGCGCATCTAGTTAATGATTAATAATAACAATATTATTATTGTATTATATAGAATAATGAAACATACTATCACAATTTTTATAAAAAGTCATAAAACATAATATTTTAAAGCTATTTCATTTTTATGATCGTATTTTATCAGTTTACTTTTCATCATTTTGGGTTGTATCTTCTTTATTATTCTTAAAATTATTTCTAATTACATTTACTATTATTGTTATTCACCCTTTCGTGTGTCCATTTCGTTTGATATTAGCCAATATAAGTATTTGATTATTTTCACAACAATAATAAATTTAATTACGTTTAATTTACATTCTAAATAATCATTTCATTATCATCCGAATTTTTAATACTTAGTTACCGCATTTATCTCTACTTATATTCATTATCAACTACTTATACTGTTGCCCAGAACACGCCACGTGGAGGCTATCGTTTTATCGAGTCACGATTTTGAAAACCTCATTTTACTTGTTTATTTAATTCCAACGAAAATTTACTAACCAGCTTTAATTAATACTTTATACTTCTATTTGTTTCATTAATTACTCATGAAAAATTTATGTTTGGTCAGATACTTCATCATTAATTACTAGAATGTGTTCCGCACCCCCCTTCTATCTTGTATGCCATATAGATATCATTTTAATCACTTACAGCATTGTAGTAGATACTCGGTCTCGAATTTCAGTCATGAGTTCGAATTTTACTCATGAACTCGTATTTCAGTCGTGAACTCGGAATTGTGTCATGATCTCGAATTTTGGTCATGAGCTCAAATTGCCTTCGTTTGCTGAAATCACTTATTAACGCTCGAATATCCATCCTGAGCACGAATTGTCGTCATGATCTCGAATTTCTTTTCCTGGACCATGTTGCATGTTACAGTCATTGGTGAGGTGGCACTTTCGGTGTAGTTTGTCATTTTTTATTGTTTTTATTATCAATAGTTCTATAAATTTACTTAAATTTCCATCTAGAATTACTTTTATCTTCGGCATAGTCTACATTTATAGTTTTCCCCTTTATTTTTTGAACAAATCTTCTTCTTCGGTGGTTCATGATACTCAACTTTTTCTTCATCTTCTGTATCCATTCCATCAAGCCTTCGGCATTTGTTATGAACTTGTCTGTGGCACATAATGCAAACAATATGCTTTTCCGTATCAATCGCCCGAAAGCAATATATGCATTTATCCTCTAAGCCCAATGAATGCTCCATAATGAAGTGTATAATTGTTTCTCGATATTTTTCGGGATCTAAAGTTTCATTCATCTCCAGATTTTGTCCAATACATTGTGTATAGTACATTATATAAACTGCAGAGTTAAATTTATCAGTCAGTTTCTGAAGAGGTTGATCTTGTGGAATCTTAACAATCCAATTTGCTGCTATCATAGATTTTATGTTCAATTGACGATTACATTTGTTAATGTAACTTTTTAGTGCATTTGTTATTTTCGTCGGATCTTTTTCTCTATTGTACGGGTCTAGGATTTCGATCGATTTTTCTGTTTTGCTAACTACCAGTAGTATCCAGTGTTCATGTTCGCAATACGGTATAAGAATAGTTCCACAAGAGGTATTATTTTTAGTGTAATATTTTTCATTAACTTGATTATTACTTTATCTTTTATTTTTCATCACTACGCTAGCTACTTCAGCTGATAAGTAAAATACATTTGTACTTTTGTCAGCGTTCATAGCAGCAAATATGTCAATAGTTTCAGCGTCAACGGATCCTCTCCTATATAATAAATTTCTAAGTTGTTTGCCATTCATAGTCATTTCTTTCTTCAATATGAAGTTTTCGGTTGTAGGGTAGTCATAAGCAATTACGATAATGAGAGACTTCGTGTTGGCATAATAATTCACATCATTTACTAAACCATTTTTTAATAACAACAACTTATGTAGTTCTGAATTCTCAATTGATAAATCGTTTGCTGCAAATTTCTTTTGCTGCTTGTTTTCTTTTGTAGCTTTGACTTTCTTCTGGGAGGGTACTTATCTTTTCCGTTTCTTCGGGGCTTTCTGTTAATTTTAGAATCTTTTTCCCATCCATATGTCTAATTTTTCGTTTACTTACTTTTCTTTCTTCATTATCATCACTTATAACCTTAAGATTCCATATCAATCTAAAGAATCCTCTGTAATTTTACGATATAGGTCATACTGAGTACCTTTTAAGTTCTTACCCAATTCACACTTGCTTAAAGTATTTTCCTTTACAAGATTTTCATTGTTCTCTTGCAACTTCCGACATACTTTTCCTTTGACATACCAAAACATTAGGTACATGAATAGCAGGTATTTATAGCAGCGCATTATTTTGATCAACATCATAATTTCGCGTTTGAAAATGTAGAAATTTTAGACAAAAAAATTAATTGGTGGAAACGTAATGTAAGTGAATTGATCTTTATCAAAATAAATGATACTGTGAATAAAAGAACTGACACTAATAATTTAAGTATTTTATATAATGATATATTAAGAGATTATAAATCTAAGAGAAGGAAATAATTTTAATTGTAATTGTGATTTGTATAATTTTTACATGGTAAGGAAAGTTGATATTTATTTTGTATTTATATTTAATTTGAATTTAATACTTAGCGCGTTCGGCGCTAGTATAGATGACAGATGTTTTTAGATTGTATAGTATGATTCATGTACCTAATGTTTTGGAGGCGGGCTAATTGGTGCCATGCAATTAACAATTTTTATAAGTGTTGTGTAGACTTTATTTCTGAAGTTTGTAATTAATTAATAAATTTACCAGTTTTATTAATTCTGTAAAGTTTTATATGACTACGGCAACTGTGCAATGTAAGATAGTGATTGTTAGAATTCGTATTATGGTAAATATTGTATTTGTAACAATTGTTATGTTATGTTGTTGGTTATTAACATGTGGAATTTTCAGATGCCTGAAGAAGGTCAAATAAATGACCGAAACGTCGCAGAAATAATAATGTAATTTGTTATTATGATCCTATCTTGTCCACATTCCTGAGATAAAAAAATTTATTTAGAAACGAAATTATTTATAAAAAAAAAAATTTTTATAAATAATTTGAATTTTTAAAATATTCACAGGGCTTGGTTGTGGGTACGGTACTGGTTACTAAAGCTTACGATTACACACAAACGCTGAAATGGGCCGCTCGCTTGTTAGACCGCTGAGTAGGGGTATCGCTCAGAAGGAACCGAGATTTATATTAATTTTATTTTCAAATATCTAAGTACGTTTTTGTACTTTTTACATGAGTTACAATTATTTTTATACAATAATAAATATTAAGAATTCTATTAATAATTTCCATATTAGTTAGGTTTTTTATTAAACCGTGTTTTTAATTTTTTTTTTTTTACGATTAATTATTGTTATACATAATAATAAACATTGTTATAACTAAAAAATATTACAACTAAATGTTTTTTTTTTTTTTTTTCATAATTTAGTCAGAATACATTTTTCTTTACTCTCATATTTTTATTTTTATTCTGTTGAATATTTTTTCTAAGATAAAAAAAAATAATGAAGTAAGAATCATCAGTAGCTTTAGAAACTTTTTATTCACGTAAGTTTCGCGCCATTGCCTTGTTGCCAACGTCGAATTGCATGAAAGGAATATATACTTTCACTTTTGACTTAAAATTTAGTTTGTGGTCTAAACTATAGTCAACGGCGTACGACTTTACATTGGATGTAAGTTTTGTGACATGCGCAGAACTGAATATTCGTACAACGGTATGGTGACTGTACTTTTCGACAAAGACACTGAAAATAATCTTATGTTTCTAGTTGGTAGCGTTGTTGAAAAGTTACGCTTAGACATTACGTTGTGTTCTAAGACAAAACTTTTGTTGTTAAATTCGCAATAATGGGTAAGTTACTTAATGATTTCGTAGTATATTGCAAAATACGATATTTTATGATCAATTTTTTATTTTTGTATAATTGATATTAATTCCGTTTTTTATTATAGCAAGCGCATGGTTTACATTGGGACTTATTGGCAATAACGTTCGGAATGCAAATGGAACCCAAAACAATTATTTGACCCGATATGAAAACATTAGGAAAGAGTTTGATAATATGAAAACTGTTACTGTCACTGATTTATGCAAAAATTTAAAAATATCTGCGGTTCCCAGATTAAATACATTTAGTAAGTACATTGCAAGGGATAAGTTAGGTTAGGGATACGTAAAAATTTTGTTATTTTCTGATTTTCATGAACGAAAAGTTCACTCAAAATATTAAAATTTAGACATATGTAATTCAAAAATTCATAAATTAAGATCAAATTTGATAAAATTGAAAACTTACCAAAAAAAAAAAAATTAATTTAAAGTATAAATGATTCAGAAAATAATTAAAAATATGATTAACTTACTATTTTTTCCGAAGATCGGTGTTTTTACTAATTAAAAAGTTCTTTATTTCAAAGCCATTATCCCCGATCCAAATTGATGTTAGACTAATTTTAAATTTTACATTAAATTTTTTATTTATTAAATTCTTTAAATTTTAAATTTTTACTTATTATTTATTTTCACCACATTATTGTCGGTATGAGCACTCATACCTTTCTTGGGTGAATATATCTAACAATTAAAAATCTTTATTTTAATTTAAGATTAAGCAAAGATGTTATATTCTTTACTCAGTGAGACTTTTTTCGGTCAACGAAAAAATAATAACTCGGAAAATGCTCTGATCAGGAATCAAACCTGGATCTTTTGGTGTCGCGCCAACTGCTCTACCCTTAAGCTATCCGAGACACTGTCCGTAACTATCATTCAGTTACCTATTAAGTGGTGATAATGTGGTGAAAATAAATAATAAGTGAAAATTAAAAATTTAAAGAATTTAATAAATAAAAAATTTAATGTAAAATTTAAAATTAGTCTAACATCAATTTGGATCGGAGATAATGGCTTTGAAATAAAGAACTCTTTAATTAATATGATTAACATTACATAAAGAAATTAAAAAAAAAATACAATTATAATAACAAGATATTCTACATCAAAAATGCATTTGAAGATATAAAATTCAAAAATAAGGCTTCTGTACAAGTAGACAGATTCAACAAACATTATATATAACAATAGGTATTTAAAGAAAAAATAAAAAAAATTTTGACTAGTAAAAAAAACAATTAAATATATATGTAATGAAAAGTATATAATAATTAATCTATGCAATTTTAAAAAGTAGATATCTGTAAATGTAGACGCAAGAATTTAAATACCTGTAAATTTTTTTGGAAATAAATGTATGGAATTAAATAAAAAACAATATAAAGAATAAAAGGAAAGTCAATACAACTATAAGGCATTACAGTTTTAGATAACAGTCTTTACAGGTTTATGTGGTCGATTGCCCAGGTGGTTACAGGGCTATAAAAGGAAGAGTTGTCACCTTTCTAAGCTCTAGGTAACCTTATAATAATTTTCCTTTTGGTTTGGTTTTTTTAAATTGCTTTTATTTAAATTTTTTAATTTCGGACTCAATTAATTTTTTTTATTTCTGTTCCAATACTTAAAAGATTTTTCTATTTATACAGAAGTCTCATTTTTCTAATTTATGACTCCAAATTGACCTCTCATGAAAAATTCCTTGTTGTAATCGCTTTTTTTTTTATTTAATAGTACTGTGATTTTGAAATGTTTGTTTTTAGTAATGCAAATTTCATATATTATGTAAATAAATGCTTATCGTACGAAGTATTCCAGATCCCAGTTGATATAATAAAGAAGAAAATAAATAATTCAGGTTGTTACGGATCAAAGCTTTTTTATGTCAATTTTTATTTCAATTCAGCTACGTTTCGTTATCACTCATGACTTTTTCAGGCATCGTATTAAATATATACAAAAATTAGTAATATTATTTAAATTTAAAAAAAAATTTTTGTAATTTTTGTATGTATTTAATCAGATGCCTAACAAAGCCATGATCCATGGCGAAACGTCAGTGCATTGAAATAAAAGTTGACATAATAAGCTTTGATCCGTCACGATCTGAATTATTCATTTATAAATGCTTATATCAAGTAAATTATTTTTATTAATTTATTTTATTTATTTATTTATTTGGTAAGGAATTCTATCGAGGTGTAAAAACACCTGTGTATAGAACTAGTATTAAAAATAAAAGTTTTATAATACATAGACATTTCTTACAAAAAGTAACTAAGTTACTAAAATTAAGAATTATTGATTTATTATGTTTTTGTTTTTTCATTTAGTGCTTCAGAGAGCTAACAGTAATCAGACAGATGTTGAAAATGCAACATCCTCAACACCATACGTAGTTATTTCCTCAGCATCATTTGTAGCACCTTCCTCGTCATCATCTGTAGCACCTTCCTCGGCATCATCTGCAGCACCATCTCCAAAAAACTTAGAAAGCCATAAAAACTCGCAAACAGTTACTTGTGGCAGTAATTGTCCTCTTTCACGGCGGGGTAAGAAAATATTTGTAAAAATAACGCTATCCATAAAACTGGGAAATTAAATTTTTTTTCTTCATTTTCAGATAAAGAAAAACGCGAGAAGAAGAAAGAAAAAGAAAAATTGAGAGTAGAAAGAGAGCGTGAGAAGAAAAAAAAAAGATCAGGAAAGGTTGGATAGAGAATATCAAGAAAAGAAGAGAGAAAAAGAAAGGGTTGAAAGAGAAAATTTTGAAAAAAGGAGAGGAAGAGAGCAGGAGAGAAATTTGGAGCGGAGGAGATCAAAAAAATTGTTGCAATGACGATAATCGTCAAATTTGTAACTGTCACTGCAGTAATGGACATCGTAGTCAGTCAAATGATTAGTATGTAACAGGGCTATTTACCCTGTGACGGTAAAACCGCACACGCGTGATAATTAGTCGACGCAGCACTGGCGCGTCTCGGTCTTCGGGACCCGACTAGCATTAAGTGGGGGAAATTTAGGGTTTCTTGGTCAGTTGAGTAGCGGCGACAAGACAGAAGTAGTGCCGTGCTCAGTTCAACAACATCAGCAGCCAAAAAGTCCAAGAAGGAAGCCAGTTTTGAACAAAGAGTTTCCTCAGCACAAATTTAACCAGGTATTGAGACTTTCACATTTTTGATGAGCCAAGGGGGTCGTATACCCGGCTCATCAATTTTACTACTTCTCATTATTGAATCAAATTTTTGATAATTCCCTAGCGGATCCATATACACCGTGTAAACCTAGTGTAAACTCGATGTATACTTAGTGTCAGTGTAAATTAGAGGTTTATTTGGTGTATACTCAGTGCATATTGAGTATACACCAAATACACTCCAAGTTTACACTGAATTTACACGGTGTATATGCGCACGATATACACTGAGTTTACACCGAGTATACACTAAAAAATTTTTCTGAGTCCTCAGAACAAAAGTTGTGAAGAAAATTTTTTTTGAAAAAAATTGAAATTAAAAAAAATCAAATTTTGAAAAAAAATTAATATTTTCAAAAAATTTAAATTTTTCAGGAAAATTGAGAAAAAAAACACACATATACATACATACATACAGACACCATCTTAAAAACCATCGGGGAAGTTTCCTAGGGCCTCAAAACGTCAAGATCTGATTAAAACTCGATTTTCGAAAAACTGATTAAAACCAATAATTTCCCGATTTTCAAATATTTTCAATTTTCTCAGCGAAAAGTTCATGAAAAATAAAATTTTGCAAATAAACTCGAGTAATAATTTTTTTTTTTATTCAATAATTCACTCATTGGGGACTAAATCAACTGAATATCATTCACCTCGCATTCACTCCGCAAATTTTTAAGTTTTTCTCCAAATAATATATATTGAAGTGTTTCTGAAGTCCTATTCTTAATTTTAAAAAATTAAGAAATTTTTTCGCATGCTAAAATAGAACATTAGTTAACGACGCGGCACCTCTATTAATTTATGTTAATTAGGTAAAGTACCCAGTACTTGAACGATTTTAAAAATGGCCCTAGTACTTGAACAGTTTGGAAATTCTTATATTATTAAAAAGCTCCGGCCATAAACATTAATATTTAATGTATATTAAGATAACTTGATGTCTTAGTTAATGATGCAAGAAATATTTTTTAATGTCAAAGCTAAATATTATATTTTATTTAATATCTAATCACGGGATCATTGAAAGTGTCGATTAGTATCCATTTTTGAATGAAAATGATACCACCACAATAGAAAAATGGCGAAATAACCCAAAATATTTAAGAATTCAACAAAAAAACTTAACCAATCAAAAATATAGATCATTTTGCAAAATATTCTGTTGTTAATAAGGTGTTTTAATTATTTTTATATATTTAATTTAGCTGTTCAAGTATACCTCCCAATTTCAAATGTAGGACCCAAAAGTTGAATGACATAGCGCCGTGTGTTCAAGTATACCGTCTCTCATTTTTACGTGACTGTAGTACTTGAACTGTCAAACTCAATGTTAAATAAATATTTTAAAATTTTTTAAAAAATATATTTAATCGTATAGTAACAAAAAAAATTATTCAAATAAAGTAAATAAAAAAAACTATAAACAAAATTTATTATTTTTAGGGCGAATATTAGTGTTTGAGAAATAAAAAAAATAATTACACGTTCTAACCTCACATTGTAAACAAAAGGTAAAAATACATTTGAATGTTTCTTAAAGTAAAGGACTTAAATGTATGTTTAATGTTAATTTTATAATATAATTTAGCAGATATTTGATCATTTTAAGAATTTTTTTAACAAGTAAATTATGGTAAAAAAAATTGACAATTAAAAATTTAAAAAAATTAAAAATGCAATTTTTTAAAAATAATTTTTTGGAACAAATTCATTTATTCGTTAAAAAAAAATTAAAAAATAGTCAAGTGACTGCCAACTTTAATGTCATTTATAATAAATACTTATTTTTGGGCCTAAAATCTTTTATTTTTATTTTAACACAGTGTCTAAAGCCATACTAAATGATTGTTCAAGTTCTGGTACAGAGGTGTTCAAGTACTGCAGCCTGTCACAGTTTAATGTTCAACTACTGGGGCTCTTGAAGGACTTTTTTAAATAATTAAAAAAAAATTTTTCTTTATGTAATTCCGATTTTTTTTTTTTTTTAATATATTTAGAATTAAATATATTTTATTAAGTCACTTTGATTTAGTCAGTTATGATGAAATTTACGTGCTAAAATCGTGGTTAAACACAATACACTGTCAAATCTGTTCAAGTACTAGGTACTTTATCTAATACGGATAGCACTTAACAAGTAGACTGTACTCAGGGACTATGCAAATTTAGAAAATTTTTTTCAGATGAGAGTCATGTGAAAATTTTCCAATAGCGTACACTCAGAAGGTGTTGCACCACAAAAAAACACTTTAGATTCATGTTATTGATTCGTTTCAGGCTATTTCCAGTTGACACACTTTTTGATTGTAAAAAAATTTTTTCCCAGTCACACTTAAAAAATTTTTGACTTTGCTTACAGCACTTAGAAATTTTTATGAAAATGGGACTTAGAAAAAATTTTTGGTGTAAACTTGATGTATACTCAGTGTATATACGCCGCGTATACACCGTGTATATTTGGTGTATACTTAGAGTATAGCGATCCGCTAGAGTTCAATTGTTTATAATATTTTGCCTAATAATAATTAAATAATTAATTAATTGTAATTAAATCTCATTCCTTAGCATTGTGAGCATTCTTATTGGGGATCTTATACCCGAAGAATGTTCTAGACCTCTTGGGTTTGAAGTCGTGAGTAATTAATTTATTAATTTGGCCAGTTCATAATTATTAACATCTTAAGATTGGTTTAAATAAATTTACTTCATTAATAAAACATTAATTTAATTTCTTAATATCGAGAATTATTCCAATCGGTGGCTCACGACCGGTCATGCGTCGGTCGCATACCCGAGGTAACATTTTCTACGCAGTTACGAACAACGGCGTCCATTTTGAGCGCACAAATTTCTTGCGAATTTTATTACGCAGAAAATATAAAAGTAACAATTGGACTATCATTACAATTTGGAACAATTGAATTATCATTTATTAATATAATTTGTTATTGGAAATTATTTAATTATTTGAAAATATTTTATTTATTGAGAATCGGTTACTGAGTTTCAACGCCATTGAGATCGAATTCCCCGTGGATAATTTTGCGTGAATTTATTTGACATTGAGATAATTTGTTTTATTAATTATTTATAAATCGAAAAATTCCACGTGGTCATTTATACATTGAACTATTGAAGACTAAAATTATTATTTTATTGGAATTATTTATAAAAACATTTAACGGCATGGATTTAGTCCCAGAAATTAGTTAGAATTTTATAAAGAGTATTCTCAAGAATTTATTAAAGATTTAAGAAATAAAATTACAAGTTGAAATTGGAGTAAAATTTTAAGTCGAATGTTCTTAAAAATTTATTTAATGTTGAGTGTTCGGTGAACAAGGCCCAGTAGCGATTAACTCGCTCCTGGGGGACTCCCAAATTCAAGAGACGCACCTGTCCACCGCTAGCTCCCGCAAAATCGAACTGCCAATGGAAAATCAGCCTCTCGATCACGCCATGAATCGACCGCTTTATTGGCTGATCGCTCCCGCTAGACATGCGCAATAGCCTTCTTCCCCAACTCAACGAGGAAGAAGACGCATTATTATTATTATCTTTCGCTTCCACGTTTTAGTTGCAACTAGTCACCATTAATTCCGCTTTACTTTCGCTTATTGTTAGTTAACCGCATTTCGCTATTTTTATAGTTTAAATTGCTTAAATTAACCGCTAATAATTCGCTCTAATTTGTTACAGATAAATTGTGTTATTTGTGGATTTATTTCACTGCTTTGACAGTGCCGGCAGAGTGTTCACCCACGTGTCAACCGGCATCGCTTGAGCTACCCACGCTGTATATTATAAATCCGCTTTTATTTAAACAATCCGCTATTTAACATATTGAATATTTAGTGTATTTATTATAAATAAATTTATAGTGTTAATTTTGATAATAATTTACGCGTTTTAATTGAGATATCCAGACCTAAACCTGAACCCCGCTTTTCCGCTCTTTCAACATTTTTCATTGGTCCCTCGAGTCGGATCAGGCTGGCTCTATCTCAATTAATTTAAATCAATTATACCGCTAAAAATTGTGCTGTGTTAAGTGTATTACCGCTAGGAAAGGTCGAGTGTCAGGGGCATCGCGGAGCACATCGGGTGCTGCTCCTGGTAGTCATTCGTACACCGGTACGCTGAACTTTCCGCTTTAATTGACTGAAAACTCGATTTCGGTCCTATATTAACCCCGCAATGCAGTTTGAAGCAGCTATTGCTATGCAACAGCAGTACCTGGATGCATTGTACGTCATGGTAGACCGCTTAACTGACGAGGAGCTCAACACACTGTCGCTGACTGCTATTGACGTAGTGGCAACACAAAGCTCCAGGCTTTGGAAAGATATCACTGCCCTGAATGCGCTTATTTTCTCTCTCTCTCTCCGTAAGTACATAAACACGCTTAATTTTTCGCTCTGTCTTTGGAATATTTTTCTGCTGTAAATTGCCCCTGGGCATTTTTTGTTTCAGAAATATTGCAAGCAACAAATTGCAATCTGCAGATTGACATATAAATTTTCCTTATTTGTTCGTTGTGGATTGCAAAATAATTAAATATAAATTGCTCATCATTCAAGAGGTTAAGTTGACAGTGGTTTTAGTATGCAGTGGGCTGTTAGCCAAATTAGCGTCAGTTGATGTCAACTCTCACTTGAGGTTTACCAGGTTCGATAGATATCATCCATTCGATTACTGCTCTGTTGGTAAATTGTTATCAAATTGACT